>NW_006711237.1:345713-399598 GCF_000271645.1 Tremella mesenterica DSM 1558 | reverse complement strand
AAGAGGACACCAAGTCACCCCTCTACCGTACAAAATCATTGGAAGATACTCCAACCTTGTGCACCAAGGAAGGAAGATTAGTCAACGAATCAGAGAAGATTAAACTTCTCGTAAACTGTTTTCGCAAGTCAGTCTTGTATGTTAAGAAGCAACGTCGAATAGTCACAAGGAACAGGATCATCGTGCTGGATACAGATAGGAGGATAGAGAAAGTAGGAGAAGGGTGTAGTGAGATATGACGAATTTATATTGACACAAATGAAGAAGATACGTATACATACAATCATACTTCCGGATCGAACAATTTGTCCAGACCTGCTTCTACTGCGGAAATTTTGTTTAAAAGGATTTTGATAGCTTCTGGTACTAAATCTTCAGGTTTGTATTGACCAACCGATTCGATATTGACTGGTATTTAGCGATTATGGCATTTTGCTGTGGATTTTTGATGTCGACAAGCCCATGTTCCATTGAGCCTGACATGACCAAGTAAAATCTCTTCATGGATACATGAACAGATTCTGAGATGGGAGAAAGGTATATTAGATTTTGTGCTTTGTGAAAAGGATGAATGGTTCAGTGAGATATGGTCAGTATATTGGCGGAAGGTGGAAAGGAAAAACAACAACCACGAAACTTGAGTATAATGTGATAAACGATGGAGTGAAGCCTAAGGCCGAGGGTGACAAGAATAAGGATGAAAAAGGAAAAGTATGATCTCCCACTCACATATGAAATGATCCCGTATTCTAGTCAATTGAACTTTATCTTCGAATTCCGCATGTCTTAAAACCTCCCTTGAGACTGTATCCCTTCTAGAGTTTTTCACTACGCATTGTGGTTGTCCTCGTTTATCTTTTTCTATACCGATGACACCTGGGGGAAAACTTTGAACGAATTTTTGTTGGTGCTCTACTGGAATGGGTGAACGAATGATTATGTGTGGTAAGAGACGATATGATGCAGTAGCTACTGGAGAGAATTTGGCGTGATCGGCTCCTGTACCTTTTCTAGCGAAACATGTTAGGTCGATTAACTGATGTCAGCGATAACTCTTCGTCGGTGTTGCATTACGATTATACAAGTATTATTGAGGGGTATACGTGGAGGTTATGAAGAAGAGTGGGATTGAGAGTGGGTCTTACAGAGATATTGTCGATCGTGGAAGAGATAGGAAATAACTGCAGGAACAGAAACATGGATGCAGGGGTCGACTGGAAGAGGAAGTAAAGTGAGTGAGGTGGAAAGAGGCAGGAGAGATCAGCGGGGAGACGTCCAACAACCATGAGAATATGATTCGAGGTGATGAGAAACAAAGATAGTGTGTATTGAGATCCATCATGATTGAAAGAAGGACAGAATGAATGTTGACGGTGAAGAGGGAAGGTTCAAATGATCTACTTCACTCACCTGCCCAGGTCTCAACTTGCATAACAAAATATCAGGATCAACAGGTTTAGGTTCTTTCCTTTTCCATTTCGTTTTCTGTGCTCCTGCAGGTTCCCATTCCAACATACCCGTATAAACATCTGAATCCCAATATTTCCTCTTCGGATCCGTTTCACCTTGAGTCCCAGGTTGTCTATCGCATTTCACACGAAGTTGAAACACGACAGTATCTGTATCCAGAGCTCCAGCATTAGGATTTGCTCGAAAGATCATTTCCCTTGGATCAATTCTCAAAGGTACTAAACCTAATCTATGACATAAAACTTCGTCTTGCATTATAGAGGTGTTGTTCCATACGTAAACATCTTCGATAGCCACTGTGGGTACTTCTGCGATGAGGACACGACGGAGTGCGTTGGCTATTGATGCGTCTACGCCTACGAGGTCGAATTCGAGTGTGGAGGGAGTGAGACGTTGGAGGGAGACTATGAGGTTCTGGGGGTAAGTATGTTGTTGACTTGGTCTTATCATGCCTCGATGATTGGACGAGCTGCGAGCAAGGAGGGGTGTTATGATGGAGCCCCGATGAAGTGTCAGTTACAGTATGAAGGAATGGAAGGTGAGAATATAAGAGAGACAGAGAGATAATGTAAGCAAGAATGATAGGTTATGGAAGGGAGGGAGGAATGAGAATAGATAGAGGGGAAAAATGGTGAAGGACAAACCTCTTTGAATCGCTTCAAATTCCAAGAATGATCTTCTCCTGGATAATGACCTGGGAAATCGTTACCTGAGACATTCCCAACTCTCTCCGGTAATATCTGAACGTGTCTTCTTGGATCGTCGTTGGACCTGGGTGGCATGTTGATGCTACCGAGCAGATGCTAGAGTAGAAGACGCTGATGTAGATGCAATCAGTTGAACTTTTTTGACTTTTGAGATGAAAGTGGGGGGATCATTTAAATGTGGGTTTGTCACTGAGATGACGCGACTGGCTTGTTTTCGCCACTCAAAATATCCATCTTCCCCTTCTGCATCTCTACTTCTCCACTATTCTTACCCTTATACATAAGCTATCTCCCAACGGCCCTCCCTCGTCCTAATCTAGTCATGCTAAAACGTCTACCATCAAACCAAAACACAAGCGAGCAGATCACTTCCGCTACTTCTGGAGGTTTCGGATTACCTTCTTTCAAACCTTTCCGTCCTCCTTCCGCCCTCGTCTCAAAGAGAATCTCTGCTATCCCATCTAGAAAACGAAAAAACGTATCGTACAAAGGTCAAGATGGAGCTAGTGACGGAGAGAGTGATACAGAGGGTAAAGAGAATAAGAAGAGTAAATATGCCATGGGGAATAAAGAGTATGGTGAGGATGGAGTGTTGGGAGGTATGGGAAAATTGTGTAATCGAAAATTCCCAGTGTTCAAGACCAAGGAGAAGACAACTGTCTTCTCAAGGACGTGAGTCTCTTGCCTTCCTCTCTCCCCTTCCTTGGCTGGAAAATTTGTGGACTATATGAATACACAATCTGACAAATATAGCTTCTCCATACCCATCATGACAAACCCTAAAACCTCTCAAGCAATAGTTCATCCCTTATCCAACGCCGCTTTGGGAGCTCGGTTACAACCTATCATGCCTCCTAAACCACTACACGACCCAATGGCAGACCACGCTATCGTCTTATACGACCCCACGATTGACGATCGACCGGGTCCATCGGAGATCGGAGCTTTGAAAAGTGATGAGGAGAAAGCGAGGTTACAAGCTCAGGCTAGTGGACCACATAAGAGTTTGAGAGTCATTTTGGGAATACAAGATCCTAAGAAAAAGTCAGAAGTCAAAGTTCCAGTGGTGATAGATCCTGCATTATCAAAGATTTTAAGACCACATCAGATCGAAGGTGTTAAAGTGAGTGTTTCCCACATCGTTCTTTTCAATCCCATCCATTCAATTATCTCACCTCAGATTGGGATTGATGGATGGTATCTAGAGCTCATCTCAGTTTCTCTACAGATGTACAACTGGTCTTATGGCTGAAGGTGCTTGGGGATGTATCATGGCCGATGAAATGGGTCTAGGAAAGACATTACAATGTATAGCACTCATGTGGACTTTATTGAAACAATCCCCAACATCAGGTAAGGGAACATGCGAAAAGACCATTGTGGTTTGTCCTACTTCCTTAGTTGGTAATTGGGCGAATGAACTCAGTGAGACCATCTTCTTTTCAATCAAAGCTCAGTTTAGCTGATCCCAGTCAAATGGTTAGGACCAGGAGCGATCAACCCGTTGGTTTTGGACGGTAAAGGTGGGAAACCTGAAATGATACCCGCTGTTCGGAGATGGATTCAGGCGACAGGTAGGGGTGTCACTCAACCGGGTAAGTGTTTCAGTCAACCTTTCACCACTCATCTTTCATGATGGTAATGTGTGTGGATAGGAAGACTTGGGATGTGCGTCTTCAAGTATGGTCTGGGTGTTGATGAACAGTCTTGATTGCTTCGTATGAGAACTTGAGGACCTTGCAAGAGGAATTCGGTAATGCTCCGATTGGGTTGTTATTAGCGGACGAGGGGCATAGATTGAAAAATGCCGGTGGGTATTATCAGTCTTCACACTTTTCTCCACATATTCTAGCTCCCGACCTCTCATTTTCATTTCTGACACTAGGATCCTTTCACAACCCTTTCATGTTCCTTGAACCGTTCGCCGCACGATACACGCCCCTACGTCATTACTTGCAAAAGAATGCATCTTCCCGTGACCTGTGTGTGGAAGCCGTTCTCATATGGTCGCCAGTGGTTGTGACATCGAAAGGTAGGCGTAATGATGACTAACCTTCAGACACTCTCACTTTCCAAGCCCTCACTCAACTAAACGTCCAACGTCGAGTCATCTTGACAGGTACACCTATCCAAAACGACCTCTCTGAATATTTCGCCTTACTCAACTTTGCGAATCCTGAATATCTCGGTTCCCGGCTTGATTTCAAGAAAAACTTCGAAGCTAAGATCTTGCGCGGGAGAGATGCGGATGCGTCAGAGAAAGAGAGGGAAGAATGTGATGCAAAATTGAAAGAGTTAGGAGGGTTGGTAAGTAAGTTTATCATAAGAAGGACGAATGATTTATTGTCAAAATATTGTTAGTGACTTTTCTCATAAATAAACCAGTATTCTTCTTCCTCCATCCCCACCTCATATCTGAATCATTCTCCACCCCTTCTTCTCCCATACATATATCGGATACCCATTCCGGTCGAGGAAGAGGTCTCTCCCCTTCTTACCTTCCTAGCAACAAGCGAGAGAACATCCCGAATGTCTGATGATGTTAACCATCATGGTGAAGGGAAGAAAACCCGCTTATGAGATAGTACCTGTAAAATACGAGCACGTAGTTTTCTGTCGACCTTCCAAACTACAAGTCGATCTCTACAACCTTTTCGTAACTTCCAAAGATGTCCAACGATTACTCAGGGGAAAAGATTCTCAACCACTCAAAGCCATTGGATTATTGAGGAAATTGGTCAATCATCCTGATCTCTTACGACTTCCAGAGGATTTACCAGGTAGTGAGAAATTCCTTCCAGAAGGTTATGGGAAAGTTGGGAGGGAAAGAGGTGTAAATTGTGAATTATCGGGAAAGTTTGTGGTTCTTGAGAGGTCAGTATTGATGCCAATTTTTTCTCCTAGCACACCATATTCGAAATCACTGCGGTAAACGCTTTTGATATTTCCGTTCCCCTTCTACACTGTTGCGATCACCTCCTCCCGTCAAGGTCCCGTCTTTTACTTCCAACGCCCGATTCCAAGCGCTCATGCCCGGATGTCCTGATCCCGTCCTTCAGTCCTGCCTGATGTTAACATTCACTCCGACTTGGTAAAACGTCGAACGATGAATGTGGGGAATGTAAAGCTGAAAGATAGGATGTTACATCATATTCACACTCAAACAAATGATAAGATCGTCTTGATTAGTAATACCACCCAGACTCTTGATTTAATGGAAAGATTATGTCGTTTGAAAAAGTGAGTTTAGACGAATTCTTTCATTTCTCCCCGCCGTCGTCTTTACTACTTTGTATCATAACATCTCTCGAATTACCAAGTACTATTTTGAGAAGAATCACAATGACATACTAATCCCAGATACGGTTGCGTCCGTCTTGACGGAAGTATGAGTGTACCTAAACGTAATAAAACCGTCGAACGATTCAATAATCCTGAGAATAAAGAATTCGTTTTTCTTCTCAGTTCAAAAGCTGGTGGATGTGGGATAAATTTGATCGGTGCGAATCGATTGATATTGTTTGATCCGGATTGGAATCCAGCTAGTGATCAACAAGCTTTAGCTAGAGTTTGGCGTGATGGTCAGAAGAAAGAATGTGAGTCGAGTTTTTTCTTTCTATTTCCTTATGGTACTCTTTCCTCGTCGTTCTCTTTCCTTATGGTTCGCTTTCCTCATGGTCCTCTTTCCTTATGGTTCTCTTTCCTTATGGTACTCGTTCCTTCTTTCCTTCTTCCTTATGGCACTCTTTCACATCCCCTGCTTCCCAATCACACAAAGTATCAGACCATTTCTCCGAGCCGAAGACCAAACAATCTGATATCTATCTAACTCTCAGGTTTCGTATATCGATTCCAAACAACAGGTACGATAGAAGAGAAAATCTTTCAACGTCAATGTCAAAAACAAAACTTATCAGCTTGCGTAGTAGATGAAGCAGAAGATACGGCAAGACATTTCACAGCAGATGATTTAAGACAATTATTCAAATTTCATCCTGAAACATTGAGCGATACGCATGATACTTATAAATGTAAACGATGTCAAGGTTCGAAACAAAATGTTAAAAGTAAAGTTTTGTTATATGGTGATTCTAGTACTTGGAATCATTTAAGGAATGAAGATTTAGATAATGTACATGATGATTTGTTGAGAAGTGAGAAAGGTAAGAACGAAGTTAGTTATGTTTTTCAATATATTTCTCATTGATTGTTGGGTATATATGAAGTGTTGAATGACATTATGTATTCCTATAACAAATTTGTTTTCGGAACGTATTCATCTATTTGACACTAGAGACATTATAGAAATTATATTGTAAAGGAAGGTACTTGGTAATTTTAGCTTACGAGTGTTGGCCAACCTGTCAAATTGACAGGCCCGTCTCTCGTCTATTTGACATTATTCGTTACTGCATGTTATAAAATCGTTCGTTTGACCGAGATGTGGTTTCGGCTCGGACACATACCAGTGCCGATAGATTAGGGGTATGTGAAAATGGGTCTTGTAGCTAGGGCAGCGGTAGTCGTTGTTGAAGGTGTAGTGTTAGTATCATTATTAGTATCAGTATTATTAGTAGTAGTAGTAGTAGTAGTAGTAGTAGTATTGGTAGTGGTGGTGGTATGCGCAGAATTACAGTAGTAGCAATAGCAATAGCGATAACGATAGCCAGAATTCCTCGCCAAGAGCCAAGAAGCCAAGAAAACTAAGCGGAAGCAAATGTGACACTGTGGCACTGCGGAAAATCAGGAAGAAATCTTACCCGTTCCTAGTTCCGATAACCCCGCGAAACCCGACTCACTTCCACTCCACCCAGAAAACTCCCCACTGCCACTGAGATTTTGTGCGATCCCTTCCCTACCCTACCCTACTTTACTGCTCTGAGACGACCATCATCATCACCATCATCTCTTTTACTTTCCCACACGAGGTAACCATAACTAACCTCACCATAGAACTACTCTTCCTATCATTCCCTCATTTTCATTCTCTCACTCTTGACCCTTACACTGTACTTGGTTCTTCCCTCGTTTAGATCGGACTTGATAGATCGAGAGAATTCAGAATAGAGAAGATCGACAGATATTCAATTTAAATATTAGATAGATAGTCGACTTAGATCCTAGATAGATAGTCAACTTAGATATTAGATAGAATCAAATATAAATGACCATCATGGTTCAATCTGTCGATACGACCGGAGAGAAAGAAAAGATGGTCGTTTTGAAAGAAGCTGAGGAGAAAGAATTGGTAGATGGACAGCAGTCAGTTGACACTTCTTTTTCTTTCACACTTTGTCTTTCATACTCCACTCTTGGCCTTGGACTTGATCAGTGGGACGTAGTGAAAATGGAGGAATTACTGAGGACAGATTCGTCGTACCCAACTTTACTGTCAAACAATTACTCGATGCTATTCCGTGAGTATCTTCATCTTTCACTCCACAATCATACAATTCTCATACATTTTTACTCCACTGTCACTCTTTCCACACTCTTGTCGACAACTATCGAAGGACCATTCAACTCGTATTCCATCGTACCTCTCAGACGCCGTTTACGAGTGTCGATATACTGTAGTGTCAGGTAAGGAAAGGACAATGCTGGAAAGGACAGTGTAAACATATCCGTGCTTATCATCAGCGCCCATTGCTTTCATCGTTCAGCACTAAGGTCATCTTTATACATCGTTCAGGATTTCACCCTTCTAGCTGGTTTGGTTTATGGAGCTTATCATATCACTCCTACTTTGGATAAACTGTGAGTGATTTATTATTCCCCTCTACTTCCCCGAACCCACTTCCTGCCTCACTCCTCTGGGGGAGATGTCAATATCGCCATTTCATCTGCCCCTTTCACGACCACCACCGCCTCTCTCCCTCACCTCACCTCACCTACTTCTGCGCCCGCGTTGGACTGGTGCTCATCAGTTGGTGTTGATTTCGCACAACTGACCCTTAGTCACCTCTCTCCCGCCACATACTGGACTGCCAAGATTGCCCTCTACGCGATATACCAAGTCCTCGCCGGGCTCGTAGCTACAGGTGTATGGGTCATTGCGTGGGTCCTTCCTTTCCCCCTTCCCTCAGTCGCGCTGCTTCCCCCAAATCCCCCTGCTCGTACTCGCAGCATATGCTCGTGTTAAGCATCCCGATCACGTCAGAAAACCTCCCGAGTTATTGGAAATCGATGCTCACCTCAGTCACGAATGCGGCCACCAGGGTTTCTCTTCCTCGAAACGTATCAACAACTCGGTTGGTTGGGTCCTACATTCAGCCTTGCTGGTACCATACCATTCCTGGCGTATCTCTGTGAGTTTGTCGTAATCTTCACAATTCATCACTGATCAAAAGCATGGTCGTCATCATGCGGGCACCAACCATTTGACCAGAGACGAGGTGCACGTGCCGAAGACTCGTAAACAGCTCAAAGCTCCGGAGATGAAAGAAGAGGCTGAGATTTTGGGCATCAAGTGGGTGCTTTCTTCGTCTTTCCGTCTCGTTGTTGTTCCCTTCGAGCTATGTATCACATGCGTCCCTGGTGCTCCAGCCAACTGTCGTATCCGTTGCACAAGTCCGTCTGTTCTTCTTCTCTCAATTGAAAGCCTCCTCCTGCCATGCTACTGGAAACCTCAGAAAAGCCTGCTCCATGCTGACCCACAGCGTGTCCGCCATGCGCCAGGCCGAACTCCGCGAGGCACTCGAGGAATCTCCATTGGCCTCTCTCTGGAATGTCTTTCTCGTCCAACTCGTTGGCTGGCCCATGTACCTCACCACCAACGCCAGTGGTCAAACTCATTACCCAGCTGGGACCAATCGTATGTTTCCTCTCATCGCCAAGCTGATGAGACGCTGATCCGTCAGACTTCACCCCCAAAGCTGTCATATTCCGAGCTTCACAATACTGGCAAGTCATCTGGTCTGACATCGGCATCTGTCTCGCCTTGACCGTATTGGGATACTGGATTTACAAAAGGGGTTTCGCAGAGTTTGCATCTATTTATCTCGTTCCTTACTTGTTTGTCAACCAGTGAGCTTGTCCATTCTAGTACCGAAACTCACAGCTGATGTCAAAGCTGGCTCGTCTTAATCACGTTTCTTCAACATACCGATCCTCTCATACGTGAGTGCCCTCCCTCCTTTGCATCTTCTGAATCCAACTCGCATGATATACGCTAATCCTCAGCCCATTACTCTGCTGAGAAATGGACTTTCGCCCGTGGTGCGTTGGCAACCATCGACCGCAATTTCCTTGGCCCTGTCGGCAAATACATCCTCCATGGTATTTGTGAGACTCATGTAGCGCACCACATTGCATCAAAGATTCCTCATTGTGAGCTCATTTCTATGATGTTTCCTCTTCGCCTCCCCCCGCCCCCCCTTACTGGCATGATTGCGGCGCCGGTGTTGGTGGATGACAGTCTAGGTCGGGTTCGGTGCGTAGGCCTAACTTTTGACTGACCCGTAGACAACGCATGGGAAGCCACTGCTGCATTGAAGACTTATCTCGGACCTCATTACTACGAATCTGAAGAAAACATCTTGGCGGCTTTTTGGAGGTGTCACAGGGAATGTCTCGTGGGTGTTCTTCCTCGTCTCGTCTTGTCACCTTGACCTTGAAGCCTCTGAGCTATTTTGCAATTTACCACATCTGAAAGATTGGGCCAATTCATGTCTGTTATCGCCCGAACGGACCTTTCGTTTCTATGTTCCTATCTGCGTAGGATATTCCCGAACCGATTCCGTGTTAGTGGATGATGCGATCAGTCAAAATGCCTCACCTACCCCGAAACCACCTAATGTGTTCTTCTCGCCCCAAAAACTTGCATTTCATGTCAACCCCAAACAGTCCATCTCCCGTTCTGGCCGGACACAACCCGATATGTCAAAGTAGAGTAATGAGATCGTCCTGACCAGACGCTGACGCTCAGTTTGTGGAAGACGGACAAGACGTCATGTTTTTCAAGAATGCCTCTGGGTTGGCGCAACGTGTCCCAGTGGAAGAAGGTGGGAATATCTCGGATTCGGGTGTGGACATGGGGGAGAAGTGAGAGGTGTTGGTCGGTCGTTGCTAGTCCATTCCCAATCTGGTAAGTTTATGAAGGAGAAATGGGTGATGGAGGTCAAGTTGCATGTTGGTAGGTGTTTGAAGAAGGATGGAATTACGTTTTTACGTTTGATATGAAAGATACACATGAAGATGATTTTACCTTGTCTCTGCGACTCTTTCTTGCCTTGATCCGTGGGTTCAGTATTGACTTACGTATGATGATGACACAACATGATGTGCGATGGGGGGTTTCCCATGATGTTGGGGGCATGGGGGAATGAGTGGGAGATAGTGTACGTACTTGTAGATTGAAGCGAGAATTGTATGTGTAAATGGAATGACCCTCCTTTGAACGACAGCTAATCGTGTCAAAATCACTCATTCCACTTCCTTTCTTCTTCTTCTTCTTCTCTTCTCTTCTTCCATCTCGTCTCTTCTCTACTCTTCCATCTCTATCATCACTTCATCAGACCTTCTTGCATTCTTGAACCAATATCTCACATCGACGTCATCCCTTAAACTGTTCTTTGTCTATCTGAGATCTGAGATCCGAGTAGTAAAGGATAAGGGCACAAGGGGGATACGACTAAGTCACTTGAGAAGAATGATCCCTCGCCACCCATTCGGTCCTCCTCCCCTTCCCCCTCCCCCTCCCCCTCCTCATTCTCAATCTCAATTGAATCATCCTGGATATTATAACAATCCATATCCTACATATCCTCATCCTCATCATCATCGACCTCATCATCATACACATATCCACTCTCTTCCTCATCATCCTCATTCGAACTCTCACCCTCATCATCCCCATCCCCATCCTCAATCGAATCCTCACCCTCATCATCATCCTCAATCCAATTCGCATCTTGATCGTCAATCGAATCTGCACCCTCAATCGAATACGGATCCGAATCCGAACTCGCATCTTCATCCTCAATCGAATCCGACTCCGAATTCTGAATCGACTTCGAATCCGAATCCGAATCCTCAATCGAATTCCAACTCCAATTCGGACACACAACCAAATCCCATCATCCCACCTTACATCCCTGGTATCTCTGGGAATCCTTCAATGTTATTACCTCCCATAACAGGTATGTTCGGACATACTATGAATCATCCTTTTACGAATAACGTTCGACCGGACGTACTTAATCATCCTTCGGTCGGTCATGCGGAATCGGATAGGACTGCGGATGCCGTTAGACCGGATGTACTTGATCATCACTCGTCTGGGATGGAGTCTATCATCCGACCGGATAGTCCTGAACATCACTCATCTGGGATGGACTCTATCGTTCGACCCGAACTACCTGTCCCTCTCTCATCTGGAGAAAAAGAAATTATCAAGAAAGACCAAGTGGTCAAACCGAATATTGATGTCGCCACTTTGGACGAACCTTATCCTTGCGCTTATATCCATCCTAGTGCATATGAGAATGGTCATTATAAATCTGGACCTCAAATGAAGAGGGAGGAAGATAAATCCAACGACTTAGCGGTGGATAATCTACCTGTCCAATCGACTAACTCTGTCATTCAGAGGAAAGCAGATCACGGGTTTCATTTGCAAGACTCAAACATCGACCAGAAAGATGTCAACCAAGAGAAAAACCGAGACCAAAACCAAGAGAAAAACAATGTGAATGAGGATACTGTGAAAGTAGAAACTCCAAGAATTTCCACACAAGATAAAGGCAAAATACCCATGTATAAAATCAAATCCGATCACCGTCGAGAATCTATAAACTCCCTCATACATCTTCAAAACGTTTCTTCCTCCGAAGATGAACACGCCATCATTTCACGTCCACTACCGGAAATCGTAGATGTTAGCAGGTCTGGAATATCTCACGAAGGACTTCAGAAAACTACCACAAATCTGGTCGATCAAAAGAAATCTTACTCCGGGATCAAAGAATCTTCCAATGGTGTCGAATCGAGTGACGATGAACCTATTCCCGATTGTCTACTCTCCCGACTCCCAGGTTCACCCCCATTGATGCGTAATCAATCAACAGACTCGACGGATAAATCTAAATGGACTTATGTGGAGAGTTGCTCTGATTTCTCTGAAGAGAGTGAGAGGGAGATGGATAGTGAGATTGATAATGCTAGTCATGTGGCTACTAAAGGTATGTGTGGTTCACCTTGTTCCTTCTTTCTTCGATGGTGCTCGTGATTGATTTTGTCCCACGCCGAGTTTCAGATGGATAATTTCCCTGCGCAGATTTCTCCGAGAAATTCTTCTTGGACATAACTCTTATGGCCCAATTCCTAAACTTCCATCCTCGCTCCCCGTGTGCTGGCTGGTAGTGGGGAATCCATGGGTAGTGAAGGCGACTACGACGAGAACTGATCATTAGATCGTGACGACGTACATACACCCTACGTCCCGTTGAATCAAAATCTAATCAATGGAGACGACGTAACTTCTGAGAAACCATGGAATACCTGGCAAGACTTCCTGGGAAGCGAGCGTCTCGACTCGAAGTCAGAGAGAGGACTTACTGATCAGAGTCAAATGTATCCCCTTCGTGAGTTGTCGTTCATCCCTCGACATGTCATCATATTGTCCTGTGTCTGTTCAATCGGTGCCTCCCTTCGTTTCAGGTCACCGCTCCTAGCACAGGCCTGAGTGAAAGCCCTCTCATCCTGTGCCGCGTTATACACGGAAAACTAGTCAAGCATGAAGCTCATGCCCAGATCCGATGTACTCTCGTGTGCCACGGGCCTCTGCCATGGTTGATGGAGCATGTCTCAGTCTCTCGGAAGGGGTGATGGGAGGGGATGAGATTGCCAAACCCATCGATGATGTCCCTGTACGATCTCTCCCCGAAATCGTAAACTCCGCACAAACAGCAATAGTTTTGGAAAATAAGGATACCTCCACAAACAACGTTCCCGTGAATCCCCCTGGCGTTAAACTCAGAGACCATCTGATCAAGTCGGTTCCCATGGGAGCGAGGCCAATCACATTACCACAGAATCCATCCAAAAAACGTGATCGGCCCAGTACTCTCCCAGTTGCAATCGCTTCGTGTAAAGAAACGAATGCCAACAGTTAGTCATCCGTGATTATGCGTCGTTCAAACTCTGCTAACACACAGATGACGTCTTGAAAAAACATATTGCGGGATACGTCAAGTCCACTACGGAATGTCTTCAAGAAATCACCAAGCAACTTGAAAATCTTCCAATTCATGCGAGGGATATCAAATGTACCATCCAAAGTTCGTTAAATCTCGACTCTGCCTTGGACAATAAACCAAGGGTATCATGCGTATCCAATTTCTCTGTGTCGACCACTCCTCCCAGGACCACATCGACCACTCCTTCGACCACTTCTTTCGAGCATATGGGAGACTCGGACGAAGATGACTTGTTGGATTTTTCGTCCGCTTCCGGTGAACCTGATGCCCACTCGACCCATACAACACCAGTAGCTCGTTCGGCTTATGGTCTAGCACCCGCAGATGTAGAAGCTGAAGCAATCACTCCTGTCCTTCCGACCACACCGAAGAAGGAGCACCGTGATACTTCTGTCGGACCCATGAGTCCGGTGGACGAAGAGAGATTCATCAATAGACTCTTGGAAAATCCTACCAATACTTCGGCCACTACGACCTTGTTGAATATCCTGAAAGATGAACATGTTCAGTTGGATTCGGTCTTGGGGCTCAAACTATTGGATCTCGCGGCGGATCTACGTCTTGGTGGAAGTCACGATATGACATCTCCATTTCGGAAACGAGGAAAACAATCGATGTCAACCCAAACTAAAAAAGACCGAAAGTGTAAAAAGGATCCGTTTGTGGAGATATCCAAAAAACTCGAGTCAGAGGAAATCTCCAACATTGACAAGAAGTCTTGTCCTTCTAAGAGGGAGGAATCGAAGAAACACAAAGATATCACCGAGAGCGCAATCACGAAAACTATGCTCATGGAAAAGTTGAATGAATTCGTACCTACTTTGAACGCCATCGCTTCTGCTGTAGGATTGAACGTTGTGGATGAAGTGGAAGATGGAAGTGCAACGGTGGAAACGAAACATCCCTTTGATAAATCCTCGATATCTCTCGCAGCAAATTCGCAATCCCGACATACCCATCTTGGTAACCCGGTACACGAGCCAACTGAGACAGTCGAACCTACCAAGAAAAAACGTGAAACCCTTACCGAATATCAAAAACGAATCGATACTGCTCGAGCGTCCACCAAGGATATGAAGTTTTGTGCAAGTTCGACCGGTATCACGTCTCACGGTCAACCAATCTCTGCGAATTTGCAGGATTCAAACCAACAGCCCAAACTCACGAACGATTCGCTCTTGTCTGGATCTACCAACAAACCTTTTGCAGAGTCTAAATTGCCCATGGACCCCGTCAAGATTGATACTCACAGAAACGGAAAGCAACCTTTACCATCGATTCAAATTCCCAATGGGATCACCACCATTCCCAATATCAACACCTCCAACCAATCTGTCGAACCAGATCGAGGATTATCTAGCTCAACTTCAGCCCCTTCTTCCGATAGTACGATCGACATCACCCATCCTATACCCTTCATGAATTCTTGGCCAAATCTACCACAAGCTCCATTAAACGAATCGGAATGGGCGGAAATGTTTGATATTCCACCTCCATGGATGAATCCTTCACTACAATCCAAACCATTTGAAACTTACCATGATCAATCAAGTAGGTTACATAATCCTATAGAATGGTCACCTCCTCAATTACCAAATCCCACTTTCAAACTTCCCAACCCTCAACCACCTTTCTTCGGAATTGATTCAACTCCATTCAATTCATCATTTCCTTGGTTACATCATGTCGAAACAAACCCAGGGTACATACCATGGGATCAACCTCATTTATCTTTTCCTCACTTCGGACAGAACCAATTAGGTCAATCATCTCAATTCTATCCTCATCCTTGGAATCAACTTCTGGGTCAGGTAAGATCACAACATACCGCTGGACAATTGGATATGACGGAAAGGTTTGATAGATCTGATCCGTTCCGTTGTAGGGATTTATTTAGAGGGATGAGTTTCGTTCCTTGTCAAATGGGTGGTGATCAGTTTGGTCCTTTGAATCAAATGAGTCATACGATGGGACAAAATCCTTTTTCTCAGGCTGGTCATTCCATGGGACCTAGTAACCCCCTACCTCAGACCGCTCATTCCATGGGACCGAATAACCCACTATCTCAGACAATTCACTCGATGGGACAAAATCCTTTTTCTCATACTGGTCATTCGATAGGACCGAATAACCCCCTACCTCAAACAAATCACTCGACGGGACCAAAGAACCCATTACCTCAAACCCACCATTCCAACGTTGGAGGGTCAAGATCGACCGATGTTCGACCAGGGGTAGGATCAGAAGAAAGAAGAACAGGTCAACCTTATTACGCTCCGGGGGGAATGCCAACTTTTCCTCCCACTTTACCTCGACCATCTGGAATGTCGGAAATGTCAACTAATCCTCTCACTTTCCCTAGACCATCAGGAATGTCGGAAGTGCCAAATTTCCCTCTCACTTTCCCTCGACCAGCTGGAATGTCGGAGATGTCAAATCTTCCTCTTCCTTTCCCTAGACCATCTGGAATGCCAGAAATGCCTGGGTTCATGTTCGGTCAAAGGCCGCCGTTTTGGGGGTTCTAGTCGACTTGTCTAGCATCAAGTCCAAAGGGTATTGTCTTGGTAATTCCGTCCGACCGTTCGACATTCAAGAGTTTGGAGACGCTCAATGGGACCAGGGAATTATGATTGTTTTATACAAAGATGGTTGGAGATGTTTGTGAATGACTAGTGGACTGATGTGAATAGAGGATCATTGTGAATATTTGTGAAGGAAGAAATACTATTAAGGAGGATGTGTAAGAAGTAAGATGAACGTACGTTCAAGGGGAGAGCAGAGGATATTGATGGGGATTTGTTTGTGAGACCAAGAAGATATTATCGATGAGCTTGAAAGATCGAAGGATAAGATTATAAGATGATTGACCAGGATATGGAGAGTAGGAAATGGGAGATAGGAGATAAGAGGTTGTGAGAGGTCAAGTTTAAGGGAAGAGATGAGACGTGCTGGACACAGTGGATATGGGATATGGAAGATACGGATAAAGTAGGTAGGAATGAAATGAATATGCATTTATATGGCGAAACTTTGTTCTCTGGTTTGTGATGGGATATGTCCTATTCACCACACACACACCTATCGTGCTGGACTCACAACCTTGTCTGCTCGCTTAGTTATCCCACCGATCCCACTATGACATTGTATCGTACCAATAAGTTGACTGGGACCAGTACGAGTAAGGTAAAGTAAGTAGAGTACTCAGTGCAAAGTGGCGACCAGTGAGGGAGTGACAGACAACTTCCGACGGAAACATGTCAACTCGTTACCAAAGTTGTCCGTGCTCACTCCATCTCCCTCCTTCCTCACTTACCTCACTTACTCTACTTTCTATCTATCCTACTCATCTCTCCAATTATACCTGATCCCTCATCCTCTACTCCCCATACTCACCTTATTCCACTGCTGCATGACCTTTCGTCTCACTTCCAGATCACTCAAAACCGGCGGCTGACCGACCAATTCCATCCTCGATCATAGAGTATCTTCCTTCTTTCCTCTCTTGGGTCGTTCAAACATTTCCCCAAACCCAACTCATATCTTACACCTCCTTCTATCCCGATTTAGACTCAACATTACACTTTTTTCTATCCCGATTTACACTCATACCTCGATCAATCTACCCATCTTTGATTAATCCCGATCTCCCACTCTAACCCTTTGGAAGTCAAGTCAGTTATAGATAATCCACGATAAAAATACAAAATGTCATACCGAACACTCCAATCTTCCTCAACAAACTCAACTATGAACACTATCAAGACTGAATCACCTGAGTTCAACCATCCAGAAAGAAACGATGGAAGGTTTCTTGATGCTGTTGGTGAACATGAAGAATTTGATAATGTTCCTGAACATTTAGATTATGAATTTCATGATGCTGAAGATGGATCTCCTCGGATTGGACCTCCTCAGATTGAATCTCCTCATATTGGACCATCTCAGGTTGGACCATCTCAGATTAGATCTCCCCGAGATAAAGTTACCAAGAGGAGATCTACGGATGAAGATATGTTAAAGGAAATAAACATGGATGTAGTGAAAGGAAAGATGGAATATGAGAATACGATGGAGAGACAACAAGATGGGATATCTGAACAAGATGAATATAAATCACCGGAAGGGTATCAACAACATGGGGATCAACTCGGACACGATGAGGCGAGAGATTATTCAGGAAGGAAGATACGACCAGAACCGGTGGAAGAACAAGAAGGGGTATATGGTTATATACCACTTGATTCAGATGATTATTTAAGAAGACATTCTATCCCTCAAGATCATGATCATAATGAAATACCCATGTCTCGACCTGAACAACACCCAAATCAACTCCAAACTCAACAAAATCAGATCAACGAGAGTGGTCCACTCGCTCATGCAGAACAACAAAATGATCAAGAGGCGACTTTGGAATATCATGAATTTTTAGATGTTAACGAGTCGTTCGAACATCCCACCCAAGCTGTTGAGACATCAGGACATGTCGGTCAAGATAACTCAGGAGGACCCAACCCTAATGACATGGGAAGGGGAAATATAGATGGAGAAACAAAACAAACGGATGGTCAGAAAGTAAAGACAAAACCTGTCCCGAGGGAACATCAAGGTGTAGTCGGAGGAGGAATGATAATGGATCAAGAAGAAAAGAGGGAACATGATTCAGGTCAAGAAAGAAATTTAGATGTCCAATATCCTCAACCAGTGGAAATGGTTAGACCATTAGGAAAACCCAAAGAGTTGGAAGGAATTCAACGGATACGTGAGAAATATGAAGATGTGGATAGTGAAGAAGATCAAGAAAATGTATCTGAAGCTGTACATTTTTGTTTATTGGCAGAATTCGATATTGATGCTGGAGCGACTTTGACACATCAGTATCCTTATCCTACGGGGACGGATGAACAGTGAGTGTTTGACTTCCTCCCGCCCCTTCCCCTCTCTCTCCATTTAAGTCCTCCTCACTCATCCCCTCCCTCCCGATTTCCCTCCTCCTTCCCCTTTCCTCTCTTCCCATTTATGTCCCCATCCCGTTCCGGACTTTTTTCTCTCTCTCGTCCCCCCCCCTCCTTTCATCGCTTTTCTCACGAATTGCGCGGCGCCTCCTCCCCATTATTTGCAATCACCGGCATACTTCCAAGCTCATTCATCCCAGTCGCCTAGCAGAACTCATGCTTCCCGACGGTGCCCATCTCCGAGCGGAAGATTGGACAGTGTTTTATCTTGGTCAAACTGAATCTTCCGCCGTCGCACCAATGTTATCCCACGAAGCACATCCTTCCCCTCCCGGTAACCCGTCTCAAGGACAAGGTGATGGATCTAGAAGAGCGTCAATGATACCACCTTCTCAAAGACCTAAAAGGGGTGCGGCGGGAGGTGGTTTGTTATATGTTTTGAATTGTGTGAGAATGAAGGAAGATAAAAATATGAGAAGAGGTGCTATGGTGAAAGCTTTAGCTATATGTACACCTAATCCTTATATCGGGATTTACCGAGTGAGTCTTATTTTCTCTATTGTCTCATTCAATATCCCTATTCCAACAAATAAGCCTTGGTGCTTGGCTGACTGTCCTCTTTCGTGTCTCATATCATATTCCTCGTCTCTCATACTATACTCCTCGTCTCTCATATCTGTTATCCAACCCCTCCTGTCTTTCTTGTCTTCATTTGAAGAGAACATCCATCGTGCGGTCCGATATCTTATCTTGCTTCTTGTTCGGCTTCTCATTTGTGACCAAGAAAAAGCTCACCCCAGCCCCTACTCGTTCTCGCATTAGAAGATTATTTCCGTGAACCTTCCGCAGAAGTTCTCACAAGATTATACGATTCAGCAAACGCAATCTCCCTATCCGGTATGCCCAATTTAACTCGAAACGAACGTCTACTTCTTCGAGCTTCCGAACGTAAAGATTTATTCGAAGAAAGGTTCGGTATTTCAGAAGAGATAATTTCAGATCCTGAAGTTTATTCTGAAACTGGTCATACGGATGAAACTGGGAGAATAACTAGAATGGGTTCAGGTTCTTCTGTTGGTCATACTAGTTATGCTAGTCATAATTTTCACGGTAGTCAATCTGGACATGGGGTTCAACATAATGGAAGTCAATTAGGACATGGGATTCAACATAATGGTAGTCAATTAGGACATGGACAAGGAAATCAGTTGGGTCATGGATATGGTCAAAATACAAGACAAGGAAGTACAGGATCAAGTAGAGGTTTTTTAACGACACCACCTTCTAGAGAAGGTAGATTAACTCCTGAAGTTTATGAAAGGAGAAAAGGTGTACCGAGAGATACACATTTTTTCGAAACGGAAGCTAAGTTTAGAAGGATTACTGTACCTATCAGAGTACCTACGGCTGTTTTCGATGAGGATGTTGGGGAAGTGAGTGATGTTTTTGCTCTCTTCCTCTCTTCCTCCTGTGTCTTCCTTCCTACTCTTTCCTACCCCGCCCGGTTCGATTAACATCGTCCTATCATGTATCTCCTCTGACCACGGGAGGGCTCATGACCATCTGTCACATCCAATCCCCCCCTACCCAACCGTTTCTCCCTTTCTGAACGCTGGCGGTCTAGTCTTTATTCGCCCGCCGTCGTCTTCTCCACACCTGGCCTTTGCTTGCAATCAATCCAACTGTCGCTTCCTTCCCCTACGACTATGTTGCAGAATATACAGAGAACACACACTGTTGTGTGAATTGAATAACTCACTCCCAGTATTCCCTCATCGAACTAGTTCAAACATTCTCTTCCAACATCCCCTTCCCACCACCATTCCATCCACATCTTCATACAAACGGCTCCAACACTCATCCCGTCATTTTAATCCTAAACGCCATTCTAGCAGGTAAAAGAATAATGTTCCTAGGACATGGTCTTCCTGCCAATCAAGTAGCTCGTATGGTTTTATCAGCTTGTGCTTTAGGTTCAGGTTGTGGTCAAGTTCTAAGAGGTATAACGGAAACAGCTTTTCCTTATGCTAATCTAGCGAGTTTAGATGTACTTGAAGAATTTTCTGGATATATAGTAGGTGTCACAAATCCACGTTTTGAAGAATTACATATGACTTGGGATGTTTTATGTAATATAGAAACTGGACGTGTCACTGTGAGTAAGAATCTGAATGGGAATCTTAATGGTATTGGGAACAATTTAGGTGCTAGTGTTAAATCTGGAAGAAGTAGTGAAACTAGTTTAACTGGAAGTATGGTAAAAGTTGAAGAAATCGGTTTGGTCGATACTCCTCAAGCGAAGATGCAAAGTACAAGTAAAGCGGATTGTGTGGATAATCAATTTATGGAAGATGTGAGTGAAGTGAACAATTTCATTTCTCATTCCTTCATCCACAATCCTTCTCATCAATCTTTGCCCTCAACGATATCGTACTTGTCTCCGCTGCTGCTGAATAAATCTTCAACCAGAATTGTGTTTTCAAATCCACTTACGTCTCAATCCTTCACAAGTCCATCGTATCTCTTTGGTCGTTGATAACTCCTTCTCGTCCTATCACTTCTTTCCAATATTTAGATTTCGTCCAACCTTCACATCATATTTAGTGCAAGACAACACCTTGAGATCATGTGTTTCAGCTGTCCAACTTGATCAATCCGATTTTCCCAAAAGGTTTGTGTATCCTCCGCTAATATCAGGTGTTATCAGCAATGACATCACATTTCGGTGAAACGCATATTCGTCTCAAATTCATTGATTATTTAGAACGTTTTGTACGTTTAGCAGGACATCAAGAATACCTTCATACAGGTATGACCAAGATCGCTTATCCTTCAACTAGTTATAGAGAAGGTCAATTAGGTTCCGGTGTTGTTTTTCCAGATGATTCTCAGAGACAAAGGGAAATGTGGGCGAATGGACATAGGATTGATGCTTGGAGAAAAACGAATAGTTATAGGTTGTATGAAAAGGTGGGTTTATCTTTCTTGATTCATTCTTCCCTATTCCGTCATTTCCCTATTTGTTTTTGTCATCTTCTCTTTTCTCTTTGCTCTCGTCATTTACTCTTTCCTCTCTTCACTTCTTGTCCTCTTCTCTTCCTTTCGCCTCCTCGTCTATTATCACCCTTCTCCTATCAAGCTAGGAATAGTCGGTGTGCCTCTACCCTTCTTGTCCATCCTCACTCCACATTTCCAGTCTGACTGCGGTCTTACCGCTGTTACTGGTGATAGTCTCAGCACGATTGCTTTTCTCGGATTGACCCAAGGTTCCAGGTTTCGTTTCGGACCATCAACTTGATGTGAAAGCATTACGGTATTTTCTAATTCTCAGGATTGGCAGAGATCCCTCGAAAGACGTGCAATACAAGGATTCGACGTTCAACATCAAATTTCAAAACTCCGTTATGCCAAGAAAATGTCTGATGCAGAAGCAGATGATATTTTTCTCACTTTCGCTCAAACTGTACGGACTTATGATCAAGTCGTAGAGGTCAGTTTACACTTTCACACTCTCATCCTCAACTTTATATTATTCATAACTTTCTCTTGTACATCCACTCAATTCTCCCTTTAAATATATTCTGGATCGAAATCGTTATTTGATCCTTTAAATTCCCTTCTTGACCACTATAGTACCATACTGGTGTTTGGGAGGTACACGACTTGATCAATATGATGAGTTATCATCGACTGAGCGGTGTCATGGTGACAGACACATCTGTGTGAACTTTATTAATCCACAGTTACTCACTTACCTCCCTCTTCATCTCGGAGGTCTTATACCAATTGCCAACGGTCTATTCCATCGCTGGGCAGAAGTCAGGGATTATACGGTAGAATTGTTAATAACGATGCAACGTTATCCCGTAAGTGATATCCTTACTCATCTCATATCGATACCTTGTTACTCTTCCTTTGGTCTCCTTCTACGCCACGTCCAACCATCTCATATCAACTGCCGGAAAAAAGATCTTTCAGCTGATGAACAGATTGGAAGACAAGCCGTAGCTTCTATGAATTACTTTTACCGTCAAACGTATATTCGACTGTTATCACAACGAGAAGCTTTGACAAGTTCACAAGACCCGTTTTACGATCAACAAAGTAACGGAGATCAAGATGGTTATTTCGCTCCGGACGTCACTTCGCCCAATACGGTGATAGGGTAGAACTAGAGTTTCAACCTCATCTTGTAAGGTTTGATCAATAAACGGATAGAAGGGCGGGGATGAGTGGGTAATGGAAATGAATTGAAATGGGTAGATATGAATGATGAACTGAATACGAATTATGCCATGCTCAGGATGAATCTGTTGTAATCCCATGCATCTTACATCTGCTTAAAGCTCTTCGGGAAAGCTCATGCCACGAGGGTGGACGCACTGGCAGCTTCGTATTTGAAAGTAGGAGGAAGCTGCTGGGAGCGAATGTAATAACGGGCGAGACGATGGATACGAGATTCGATGAGAATCATTCGGCTGAATGTTAGCGTTGACGCAAGGGGATTGTTGATTTGAACAATGTAGGAAGGATAATAATGTGCCAGATAGCAATGAGAATTGGGGAGGATGATGGGAAGTTGAATAGTGTCGGATGTGTCTCGAAGGCACGTTCTTCTCATACTGTATGTAGACGGAAGAAAAGGATGGAAGGCGACGTGGAGATGAGTCATGAGAAAAGTCGAAGACGGGAACCTACAATTTGGCATCCTTGTCACCACGGTTACGTTCGAGATGTTTACGAACCGAGACAGCTTTCTTGATGAGATGGTAGAGATCCTCAGGGATGGAAGGAGCGAGACCTTGATCTCAGCGATTATTCTTTCCCTAATTTCTATTCCATCCCACTATCGACAACATCACACCATCCATCCAAGACTTATCGTACGACCACATATCCAAGTGTCTAAAACCATCGCGGATGATGTGTACAGGAAAAAACGTGGACAGTTAGAAGACTTATATGAACGATTACAAATTAACAAGTCGCGATAAATTGGGATAGTAGGGAAGGAAGAAAGAAGATGGAGACTAACCATTCGTCTTGAGAATCCTGAGAATCTTGTTCCCCGTCACACTCTTGATCTGAGCGATACCTTGAGAATCACGCAAGGTCACACCGATTTGAGAAGGGGTAAGACCACGACGAGCGAGTTTGAAAATCTGATCGCAGACATCTTCGGCGGTGGCTTTGGACCAAGAAGGTGCCGAACGGCGGTAAGGCAGAGCAGAAGCTGAAATACCTTTTCCTTTGCTGTGCATACTGACAAGTCAGCTATATTCTTTTTCCCTAACGATTCATCCATTGGTTCTCCGTCCTTGTCTTGGTGAAAACCTTTCCTATTCCTTCTCATTCACTCTTTTGGAAACCATCCCGTCAGACCTCTGGATGTCTCGAATGATCTCACAGACTGAACACAGGGGAAGGTTGAGTGTGAACCGTCCAAAAATGATGACGCTCTCCCCAACGACATACACCCCAACAATGCCTTTCCCTCTCCAAGCCTCGCAGGAAATATCTTACGATGGCTTCTTGGAATGAAAGGGAACAAGAGGATACAATCACTCACCGACCCATCTTGGCGCAATAGACTCGGTTTCCGTCGTATAAGTTTGAAGGATGGAAAGCAACAACGTCTGAAGGTGAGAAAGAGTTTGGGAGGATGAATCCGCCACCAAACTTCATTCATATCACCGAAACTCCGATGCCACGACAAACTCACCCCAGATTGCCGACAATAACCCCGATCCAAGAAACTGCAACTACCGTACTCTTCCTCGCGCTTCTCTACACCGACATCTTCGACATTCTCAAGTGCAGCATCACCCAGCGCAGCACTTGAGCTCGTAATAAGAAATTAGGACATTATGAAAGTCAACATTTCCAACCCTGCTACGGGATGTCAGAAGCTGTTCGATTTTGACGATGAACGTTTGACGTGAGTTTCCGCGTTGCTACTTCAACCCGCACCCCTTCTGCCCTTCTGCCATCTATTCCATGTTCAATAATCGTAGAGATACTGCTGTCACGGAGGATGGAAGAGAGAATATGTGAGAGAAAGGAGGAGAAAGATGGATTTGACTAACGATCAGCCGTGTGTTCTTGGACAAACGTATGGGCAACGAAGTTCCCATTGACAGTCTTGGCGATGAGTTCAAAGGTTACGTCGTACGTATCACCGGTGAGTCTAATTTTTTTCGTCTTTGAAAGTCATCACAAGGCAAAAGGAAGAAAGCTCACTTCACAGGTGGTAACGACAAACAAGGTTTCCCAATGAAACAAGGTGTCTTAACTCCCGGTCGTGTCCGTCTTCTCCTCTCTGCAGGTCACTCGTGTTACCGAGCTCGTCGAGATGGTGAGAGGAAGCGTAAAGTTGGTCCATCTTTCTTACCGATGAGGGCGCTTGTTGACGATCTCAGTCCGTTCGAGGATGTATCGTCTCCAACGATATCCGTGTACTGGCTGTTGCCCTTGTGAAACAGGGTGAACAGGAGCTTCCTGGTTTGACCGACACTGTTCTCCCCAAACGTATGTCGTCCGCTTTGAATCACTTCCCGGCCCAAATATTCCCTTCTCAATTACTTTCCCTCACCTGACGCCCCGCCCTTTTCCTCTCCCTTGATCCTTTGAATATACTTGTGTGAGCATCAGTGGTCAGAATCAGATGTGTCATTGGCTCCCCTGTACTAACAATCAGGCCTCGGACCCAAACGTGCCACTCGTATCCGTAAAATGTTCAATCTCGACAAATCCGACGATGTCCGCAAGTTCGTCATCCGTCGTGAAGTGACCAAAAAGAACGGCAAGACCGCCTCGAAAGCCCCCAAGATTCAGAGGTTGGTGACGCCTATGCGTCTGCAACGTCAACGACACTTGCGTTCGCTCCAACGTCGGAGGACCGAGGCGCAGAAGGAGAAGGTGGCGGATTACAAGACTCTCGTGGCCAAGCATGCCGAGGAGAAGAAGGTTCACGACGCCGCCGTGCGTGCTGCCAAAAAGGCTCGCAAGGCTGCTTAGTGCTCGGTTGGGCTGGACATGATGCATGTATAGCATTTCACGGCAACCAAAAGGTTTCTGACGTTGATGGGTTCGTGAAGGGGGGAGGTGTGGTCACCTTGTGCAGAACGATACAGTCTCGTTATGCTTTCATACAGTCTCATCACCGTCCGAATAATGATCTCACCCAACTCATGAACCCACTGCTGGGTGGGTCGTCAGTCGTCGCCACTTCCGCCTTGCCTTCTTCGGCAGCTCGTAACCGTTTCTTGTATGTTGAGGGTAGTTCCACCTTTTTCGATGCCCACAGCCCTTTCTTCGCCGCTCTAAAGATCAGCCTTCGTCTTTGCCTAGGATCATCAAATAGAGTAGACTGAAGCGATATGTAGGTGGATGAGTGTGAACGGGGAAGCGAAGGACTGACTTGGCTCTAGATTCTATCTCTTGTAATCTCTTCAAACCCCACGGACCATACTCGGCTCCAGATGAAGTATACACCACTGCCATACCTTCTGATAACATGAGCAAAGGCAGAGGTTTATCAGGTAATATCATCCTGCGTATGTAAGGTACCGCTACCTGAGGCGTCAACAAATTGGGTCATGAGAGTGGACAAAACTTACAATACGACCATATTGATCTTTCCTCAATAATTGACATTTCATACGTTTATCATTGATTGTAGATCTTAACCAATCTAATGATTCTTGTGCGTGAGGTTGAGAAGGATTACCAAAATGAGCGTTCTCAGGAGCGTCCACACCGGCTATACGTATATGTATAGTTTCATCTTTTAATTCTGTAATTTAAGCTTGGTATTCCTCTCTTACGGTGTAGCCATCCTTCCAAACCAGGAAAAAACCCTCTTCTTCTGAAAGAATTCGACGGAAGGGGATCACTTTCTTTTATATGACGAAAGCAAGAGTATGAGGTTTGATATTGATTCAAGGATGTTGGTGTGGTTTGGAATGAGATTAATTGGGTACCGTGAGATTTACGAAGAGTTTGAGACCTTACCTTTCGGAGTAGAAGGTATACTTCGTATTTTAAAAGGATATGAAAAGAATGGTCCGGGAGTATGAAATAATCTGAAATTATCTCATCATCAGCTTAACTCCTTGGATTTGATAAAGTGAGTCAAAAGCTTACTGACCTCCATCCCCCACGCTGAATATTAGCTATATGTACAGACTAATCCCAATTCTCAATCAGAGAAAGCTCAAATAGCCATCGCTTTAAACTACAGGGGTGATTCTACGATCAAGCTCATGAGGATAGGACTTGGGAAATGGTAGAGTAGCAAAGGGGATGATGAGAGAAATGGAGGATATCAACACTAGTAAGATGACTGTCAGACGATGTATGAATTCAGATAGGGGAAGAGGGATATTATCAAGATTGAAAAGGGGATTCAACTCACCTAGTAACCACACCTTTTACCCATATTTTCTTCTCTAACATTCTTAAAGTCACAGAATCAGAATTCTTTATACGACGCCATAATATCTTATGAAACCAAATTCCTCCTATTCCTATCAAGATAGTTGAGGTGGTTGATATCAAAGCGATGGAAATTGGATCTTTGGGTATTGACCATGTTCTGGGATTAGCGAAGTTTGACAGAATGACTTTTCTTTGGATCGTGCTGAGACTTGACATGTAGTTGGCCATTTGAAGGAGAGGATAGGTGGATGACGAGATAGTGGTACTAGTGTATGAAGGATTGGAGGACTTACGAAGAGTCCTTGAGACGAGATGATGAAGGGGACGAGGATGAGGAAGAGGGAGTAGAGGAGGAAGAGGGAAAGAAAGAAGAAAGTGATTCAAGTGGAGAGTTGGTCATGGGATATGTACTAGGGAGGGGTGCAGGGTTGGTGGGGTGAAAGTGGGTACGAGTATCATCAGATTTCATCTTGTCGTGGTACTCGTATGTAGTAGGAAGTGCTGTTCCATGTATTTCTGAGGCTAAGATTGAAGTTCGGCCACCAAGACTAACTTGACAAGAGTTCTTTGGATCTTTGGGTGGGTGAAGGTGGAGATGTAAGAGAAAGAAGGATGAGGTATTTCTATCTTTTTAACCCACTCAGCCATATGGGACAGCAGCAGCAGCACGGGTGAGACGGGGAAGAATGTCCTGGATTTTGTCCTTGTTCTTTCTTATTCGCATGCATGAGACAATTCTTCATAACATTTCATGCCATATTTGCTCTCTACTCTCTTGTCCATAGTTAGATATTGTCACTTTCTACACACATGATTGAACAACGATGCATCATTAGAGTGTTAGAATAGAGATATGCCACGTGTGCTTCCGGCTGCTACACGCGCGGTCCAGTCACCCCGACGCGTCAATTTCCAAATTGTCACTTTCCTCTCGCTTCTTCTTCCCTCCATATCTAGACATCGAGTCATCTAGTTAGCTGGGTGACTTTGGCACAGAAAGCTTTCGACCATGGTGAGTTCTTCAATATCTCCTCATACCAATGTTTCTGTGTAAGAGAGGAATCCGTGATACCTTCCTCGGCTGGGATACCGAAGGGGGATCCGTCGTGAGAGCTCAATTTCAAAGTAGGGCGGATGAATAGCGGGGATGTTGTCCAGGTGACAATACCATAGTTGAGATCACTATCACTTCCTCCTGACAAAGACGTGGGAAGGTCAACCCCATGTCTCAAGTATCATCCTGCTTGGGTAGCAGGAGAGGTTACCTGGATGTTTTGGAAGTGTGAATGAACCGAGAGAGGCAAACATGGTCAACAGAGTGAATAGGATTTAGACTGTCATGAAATGGCGGTGATTTTTCAGAGTGGGGTGGGAAGTCCGGTTGAGATTTAAACCTTTTCGAGGTTATCAGTGGAAGATATGAGAAGAGACATTGAAGATGGATGAGTGGAGAGCTAGTCAGAAGTCATTGAGACGCGAGATTCCCACATTCAGAGGAACGAGATCAAAAGAAGTAAAACAGCTCTGAGATGAGTCACCAGTAAGAGGGAGAGTCAGATTGTAAGGAAGAAGCGTGTGGACGACGCTCACTCACAGTACATCAAAACTATCACTATTCAAGGGTTCAAGTCTTATCGTGATCAAGTCGCAGTAGAACCTTTCTCACCTAAACATAATGTCGTAGTCGGACGAAATGGTAGTGGGAAATCTAATTTCTTTTCTGGTGAGCTTTCGCCTATACCTCTCCTCTCATGTCTTCCTCATCAATCGCATTCTCTTTTCGCCAGTCTCTCAACCAAACCAAATTCGCTTGCTTTGTAGTCTCATGGTAATATTCAAATCGCCTCTGTCTGCGGCCTTCCCTTCGTCCCGCTTGACACCCGTGGCGGCACTGACCCATAGCAATTCGCTTCGTCCTCTCCGATCAATATACTTCTATGACAAGGGAAGAAAGACAGAATTTGTTACATGCAGGTACAAGTACGAGTGCTACTTTGTCTGCCTATGTGGAAATTGTCTTTGACAGTGAGTCTCTCCTTCTTCTCATAAGCTCATTCAATCCTTCGGAAGCGTCTGGCTACCAAATCGGACCCACAATGCTTTTCCGCTTCAGTGAGTCATCACTCCCGAGCTCACGCCCAGATACCGATGGTCGATTTCCTACGAATCTCCCGGAAATGCACCTCCGTCGAACGATCGGGTTGAAGAAAGATGAATATTCGCTAGACCGAAAGTCTGCCAGTAAGGCCGAAGTTATGAACCTCCTCGAGAGTGCGGGATTCTCAAGAAGTAATCCTTACTACATCGTACCACAAGGCAGGGTGAGTCTTTCTCTTGGTCCTTTCCATATGTGGCTCGCGTCTGCGCCTATTGATCCGATCGCACATAACTCAGCGGGCCACATACAAGAACGCCTGTGTTTCCCTCCGCACCATCATCGATTGTGATTGACTCACGCGTGCAGTTCTGAGCCCACGTTGCTTCAAACAGCGCTGATCACAGATCACCCACTTAACCAACATGGGCGATAAAGAACGACTGAATCTGCTCAAAGAAGTCGCTGGTACTAAAGTGTACGAACAGAAGCGAGCAGAGTCGACAAAACTCATCGAGGAAACAGGTCAGTCCGATTCCTATACATTACTTCTTCTCAGATACATCTTCCCGCCTCACCGCACTTACCCCACATGCATTACAATGCCTTTGACACTCGTCACTCGCAAAAGAGACCCGAAAAGTGTGGGAAGTTACGCTAACTCCCTCTCAGAAGCCAAGCGCTCAAAAATCTTCGACCTGCTTCAATACATTGAAGATCGTCTCACCGAGCTGGAGGAGGAAAAGGCGGAATTGGCCGAATTCCAGAAAAGTGACAAAGAAAGACGATGTTTGGAGTATGCGCTGCATCAAAAGGAGCTCGAAGATGTCACCAGCGCCATCGAACAGATCGAAGCGGAGAGGATGAACGACTTGCATAACAGTAATGAGAAACGAAAGGAGTTCAATAAGAGAGAAGCAGTGGTACAGGTGAATATTCCCTACACTTGCCCCTCCCATGTCCCTCATCTACGCCTGTTTCAGCAACTGGCATGTGTGATGCGATACTAGTGGGAGCGCAAGCAGGAGGTCGAAATTAGGTATAGCTAACCATTAGCAATACGAAGAAGCTCTGACGACCGCGAAACATGCCCTCTCCACCACTTCCCTCGCTTTACGGCAATACGAATCTGAAATGGCCGAGCTGGTCCGTGCGAAGACCGAGATAGAGTGTTTGCTTGAGGACTTTGCTCAGGCCGGTGAGTCAAGTGAAGAGAAGCGTGGACAACTGTCAGGCGAGCTGGAGAGTCTTGAGGCACGGTTGGAGGAGGCCAGTGATCGGTTAGTTGACTTGGGTGCCGAGCTGGAGGACCGAGTGGCCGAGGAGAGGGAAGCCAAAGAAGCGTACGTCCCTTACATCATGTACCATCTCTCTGTTCCTCCGCGTAGTATCAAGCTCGGCAAAAGGGTCAATCCCAGTTTACATACAGGCTGGACATCACACAATCCAAGCTCAAAGTGTTATATGAGAAACAAGGTCGTTCTCGACAATTCACCTCTCAAGCTGAACGTGATAAATACCTCAAAGATGAGATCAAAGCTTTGAAAACGTACGAAAAGGCTCAACAACAACGAATCGACGATCTCAATCGGGATGTCGAAGGTGCGAAAAGTCAACTCGAGGAAATCGTCACTCGATCAAGGGAACAAACTCAAGGCGAGGAAGCTAGAAGAGAATCTCTTCGCCAAATGGGTGAAGAAGTGTCGCAATTGAAGAAAAAGGTCGATGCGATGCAGGAAGAACGAAAGTGGGTCATCTCATGAGCATGCGTCTTGCTGGCCCTCTCCTGCTTTCTTCATCCTTCACTCATAGTCTCTCAACCAGTCGTGTTCTCTGCTCAATTGAGTGCTTTCCTTCCGAGTTCCCTGCTTGACTGAAATTTTCCAATATAGAAGCGGAGTTGACGAATCAGAAATCTCTGGAGAGAAGATGCCAGATTGAGTCATAACGTCTCCAACGCAAAGGGAGAGATGGAAACGGCCGAACGAACTCTTCATGGGATGATGGACAAAGATACCAACAACGGCTTAAGATCTGTCAAACGGATCGCAAGACAACTCAACCTCAACGGTGTATATGGAGCGCTGTATGAGTTGTTCGAGGTATCTGATCGGTACAAGACCGCTGTCGAGGTGACGGCAAGCAATAGGTCAGCTTTCTCAGCCCGCAACGTTTGAGCTGACGTGAACAGCTTGTTCCATGTGGTCGTAGATAATGACGATACCGCCAGTAAGATATTGGACGTGATGAATAAAGAGAAAAGTGGAAGAGTCACTTTTATGCCCTTGAATAGGTTGAAGAGCGTCGCTGTGAATTATCCAAAGGCCAATGATGCGCTACCAATGATTCAGAAGCTCAAGTTTGATCGAGCGTACATTATGGCTTTTGAGCAGGTCAGTGATACGTCTTCATCTGTCATACCCTATTTCTACGCCTTGACCTCGCATTGTCCCTGCTCAGCACCATTGCCTTTGATACAGCAATCGCTCCCTATCTCCTTCCAAGTTCCGACTCCTCATCGCTGGTCTATCGTCCAGTTTGTGATCTCACAGAGGTCGTTTTGAAGAAGGCGAGATTGGTGACCAATGAACAACGAGTTACACCAATTGCTCACTCCCAGGTCTTTGGCCGTACGATCATCTGTGAAGATCTCGCTACCGCCGCCCAATACACACGAAGTCACGGTCTGAATGCCGTCACTGTCGAAGGTGATCGTGTAGATCGCAAAGGTTCTCTCACAGGTGGTTATCACGACGTCCGTCGATCTCGTCTAGACGCCGTCAAAGCAGTCAAAAAGTGGAGGGAGACATACGAAACTGATTCTACCCGACATGCCGAGATCAAAAGTAATATCACTCAATATGAACAACAGATTTCCCAAGCTATGGGTCAAATACAAGTCATCGAGGCTAAACGTAAACAAATACTCGATCAACGTGCTCTTATCAGCGCTCAGGCCGGATGGAGTAATAGAGATGAAGAACAAGTCAGAAGACGTGTGTCGAAACTTGAAGCATCTGTAGGAGAAGCAGAGTCAGAATTGAGAGATACCAGAGAAAAGATAGGGTCTTACGAGGCTGAATTGAAAGTTCCAATGACACAACAACTTTCTTCGGAGGAGAAGAAAGCTTTGGAAAGATTGACAAAAGATGCAGAGAAACAGAAACAAACTTTAGTTACTGCTTCTCAGGCAAGAGTTAAGGTGAGTTCGTGATGTTTGTGCTGAAGCTGACAAGATAGGCATCTTCTGAAAGAAGTAAATTGGAAGTTGAATTATCTGAGAGTTTAAGGAGGAGGAGAGAAGAGTTGAGGAGGAAATTAGATGATTTGGAAGGTGATGCAGGTGCAGGAGTTTTGCAAGTTGGTGAAGTTGAATTGAGAAATTCGGAACTTCGACAATTGATCAGGTCCATTGAACAATTGTCAGATCAAGTGAACGGTGCGTTTCTGGAGGTTCCTTCTTAACTTGTGCCTACAGGCAACCCAGTCTTTTTCTAATCCCTTCTTTCTCCGATTTTACTCTATTTCCATGGAATCTTCCATCTTGTGACGTCTGTCATTCTGATCATTTTTCCTTCCCCTATGATCCCAGCAGTTGAGAACTCCGATTTTGGTCTCTCATCAGGTGACGATATGATAATACTTGGATTGATTTGAACTCCGATTATGTTAGGAATTTTCTGACGTAATCTAGAGAGCGAACGTAAAGTGGAAGAATACACCAACGAGATTTCTGAGCTATCTACCAAATTGGACGAAGCTCAAACCGAACAAGCAGAAAACACCCGTGCCATTATCCGAGTCCAAAAGAACTCCGAAAGGTATCTAACCAAAAGACAAACCCTCATCACACGTCGAGACGAATGTACGAATTCCATCCGTGATCTAGGTGTATTACCAGATGAAGCATATACGAAATATACCGATACGAGACCTGATAAACTTGTTAAGAAATTACATAAAGTTAATGAAAGTTTAAAGAAATACGCTCATGTGAACAAAAAAGCATTTGAACAATATGCTAATTTCGTGAAACAAAGGGACGAATATTTGAAAAGAAGAGATGAATTGGATGCGGATGCAACTAGGATAGAAGAGTTGATAGAGACTTTAGATCAAAGGAAAGATGAAGCTATTGAAAGGACTTTTAAACAAGTATCTAAATATTTCGAAGAGGTTTTTGAAGTTCTTGTACCGGCTGGAAAAGGGAGGTTGGTTATGCAAAAGAGAATTGCTGGGTATGTTGTGAGTGAAAAGTTTTCTCGCGATCGTCTATGTCTTTGTGGACTCTTCATGTCATCTCAGTGTCTATGGACTCTTCATTCTATCTCAGTCTCTATGGACCTTGTGTCATTCGTTGTGGGAGTTGTCGAGATTGAAGTCGATGATTTGATACTTTGGCTTGTTGGTCATTTGGGCGTATCGGCAAAACTTAGAAATGCCATGAGTGATCAAGCACCGATGTAGATGTGTCAAGGGCGATTGAGGTGTCGGGAAGAGGTAGCTTGTGAGATGGCAGGATAGCTGATGGGTAGGACGAGGAAACTGAAGAGACACCACTTGCGGAAAGAGGAAAGAGTGAGATTGATAATTATTCTGGGGTGTCTATCAAAGTGAGTCATGTTATCCCCCTCCCCCATCTTGCCATCTCTGTCAACACGAATGACTTCAACGGACTTGATCACGGATCATTCTTTCCCTACCGCACTCTCTAATCGAGAACGTCTTCCAACTTCCCACAATCTGGCAATCCCTCCCAGACAAACGCAATCGATGCGGCTGGCTCTTTCCTTGACTCGTGACTATGTCGTATCGTAGACTTGGAGATGTCTCCCATCTTTGGACCTTTTTCTGTTATTCTTACTTTCACCAAGATCTCCCAACATGGTCTCCACTTCCCAAACCCTATAACATGCTCATCTCAGGTCTCATTCAACTCGAAAGACGACGAAGGTCAAAGAATCCAACAACTTTCCGGGGGTCAAAAATCTCTAGTGGCACTAGCGACAGTCTTCGCCATTCAGAAATGTGATCCTGCCCCTTTTTACCTTTTCGACGAAATCGATGCCAACCTCGACGCTCAATATAGGACAGCAGTGGCAGGTATGATCCATTCTTTGAGTGAAGGAGCTCAGTTCATAACGACTACTTTCAAACCTGAACTCTTGGCAGAGGCTGATAAATTCTACGGAGTGTTTTTCGATAAACAAAAAGTTAGTAGTATAAAGACTATCGAGAAGGAAGATGCGTATAGGTTTTTGGAGAATGCTGCGCAGGTCGTGTAGGTTGGGATGTGTCATTTTAGGTTCACATCTGTTGGAATTTTGGTTGAGTGGGTGTTTGGTATATGCCTCAAAACCTTGGTATATGAATTAAGAGGCTTTGGATTGATTGGCAAGATACACTTCGGAGGAAGGAGAGATGAGATTGGGTGACAGAGAAACGTAATTGGGCGAAAGCAAGATGGTTATTCAGAATGAAGATGGGTGTGTGGGCGAGAAACTGGGCTTCGAGTTGAGGGGGAAGGGGTGAGAGGTTTGACAGTATCAGATATCCATCGAAGGATAAGACCATTGGAAGAAAAGGGGAAGATTCCTCATGAGGGATGAAAATGAGGAGGAGACGATTCGATGACGAGATCAATATCAAAAAAAAAAAAAAGGTTTGTCATTGTTGTATAGGTACAAGTACATCTCTGGGGTATATATTTCATGCAAATCAAAATCAAAATCAAATCTCTTCTTTCATCTCTTCATCCACTTCACCATCTCCATCTACCTCCCCTTCCCCTCCACCGACGGGAATAGCACTCTCATCGACCATACGTCCATGACTTTTCTGAAAGAGAGATTGTTGTAACGCTAATAATTCTTCTGGTGACATTCCGTGTGTATCTGGAGGTTTACGTATACGTTCCTATTATGTCAATTATCTTCTCTCTTTTATACTATGCTCTTGATATTATCTTTCCTCTTTTATACTCTGCTCTTGATATTATCTTTCCTCCTTTATACTCTCTTCATGATATAAGAAAAGCCGAATGATAAGGGATGGATAAAAAAACTATATCAACTGGTTCGTTCGTCAAGTACCTCCACAGCAACTCTCTCCGAACTTTTCCCTCGCTCATCGTCGACTCTCAGCTAAATTCGATATCGGAAGGTTGTTTGAATCTTGATTGAATTTCGAATGGGAATACTGGGGATCTTCAAGAGTGGAATATGACTAACGAGGAAAATTAAAAGCGGTATTTGTGATCCAGGGATAGCAAGTGAGGGGGAAGTGGGGAGGGGATAGCAAGTGAGGGTGAAGTGGGGAGGGGATAGCAAATGAGGGGGTGAGTGAAGGGGAAGGAGGAAGGGGACAGCAGGGAAAGAAGGAAAGGAGGTTGAGGAGAACGATACATAAATGGTGAGAAGGGAAAACGTTCGGGAAAGTTGAGAAGAAAAAAAAAAAGGGACAAACCTTTGCACTCTTTTTAAACTCTTCATTACTCTCTTCAACATCAATTATGAACTCTTCAAACCCTAACATTTTCAAAGCTTGTATAACATGTTCAGGAGATATTGTTTTTTTATTTGATAATTCACATTTCTCATTTGCTGTGGAAGAGAGAAGATGTATCCATTCTGATATCAGCGTCAAACTCACTTTCTCCTAGTTTTTTTCACACTCGTTTCTTTCCATCAATTCTTCAGGATGGTTTTATCTTCCTTATTTAACTCATCCAATCTTCTTCCTCTTGGGTTTGTACACTCGTTCTTCTCATCAAATCATCACGATGGTTTTGTCCTTGTACTCAACCCGACAAATCTTACTTTCTCCTTGGTGTTCATAGTCACAGAGCGAAGGTGGTAAGACATGAAGTTGATCGATATATTTCATTCGTTGTATACTTTGTGACCTAGTGAAAAGGAGATGATTCTTATAAAGTTCGAAGTGTGTTCTGGAAGGAAGTTTTGAGCGTAGTGTGAAAGATGAACGATGGATAATGTTGATTAAAAAAAGAAAAATGAGACTGACCAACACAACATTCAACAATCAAATCTCTAGCTTCTTTCGTGCATGTCATATCTTTCGGTAATAATTCTAATATCAGTGAGCTTGACTAAAGCATTGAATCAATATGAAGAGAGTTATCTCTCAAGCTATGACATTTCCAACGTCCCATCAGCATGCAGGAGGGGTGTTAGGACTTAGGAAAAGGGGAGAAAGACGAGACTTACCTCCGATCAATTTGAACACGGTAGCTTTTGGTAATCCAACTTCATCTTCTTCTTTGTCTGACATCGGTTCTTCGTTGAGGTTGTTGAAGGATCAAGTGTCAAGTGTTGAGGTAAGATGGGAGGGAAAGAAGTAATTTATGGGTGGAAAGGGAAAGTATGTAGAAACATGTTGGTCCGATCGTCGGGAAATTCAAACTGCAACTTGCTTCAACTTTGTTCTTCTCTTCACTTTTAACTCTCTCACTTGGAACGTTTTACTTTGCCAAGCGCAACACTAACTGCTGGGGAATATCAGGAAGAAGACATAGTAGTTCTAAGTGACGGAGGTATAAGACAAGATCAAGTGAGCGCCCAAGAACAATGGCAAACTCCACAGTCAGAGGAGCACTCTCGATACATGGTTCCAACCCTCAAGTATGTCTTCCGTTCACTTTTCACGCATCACCTCGTCCATCGATTATCTATCATAATGAGTGTAATGAGTAGGAAGAAAGAAAGGATAAAAAAGGGCAGTGCTTAAGAACAGTATTTGATAGAAAAAGTCATCCGAGCTAGAATATACGATTCTTTATATTGGAAAGAACATTGTTTCGCTCTTAATGGTTAGTCCGTCGCCTTTTCCATCTCTGACTATTTCAGCATTTCCTTTACCTTCCATAACACAGTCCAACGAAATACACGATCATGTGAAAGTATGACTGCTCAAACTGAGTAGAAGCAACTGATAAGTCATGAAGGGGACAATGGGAGGGATGGAAATATCAAGTCGAAGCCAGAGTTGACATCCAGCCGAATCAATCATAGATAAAGCTATAACACTCCATGCTATAGGAGGAACATACGATCGTCAAACTCCTACTCCGTTCATTTGTTTGACTTTGAAATTATTACAATTACAACCGGAGAAAGAAATCTTGATGGAATATTTATTGGCAGAGGAGTTCAAGTAAGTTGGGTCCATCACCTTATCTTCATTGCCTCTGATATATATCCTTTCTACAAGTATCATCTCCTCGGTTTTCAAACGGTTTCGACTACATGCTTGAGAATTAATCATATACTTTTTGAGAATCTTTCCCTCGATCAATGACTCAAATTTGTCGCCCCTTACCTCTTCTCTCCCCCAGCGATTCACAAGAGAATGGACGTGGACCGTGACCTGTATTAATACAGGAACGCCCTGATACAAACTTCACAAGAATCAGATCAGACTGACACATTTAGATACCTTCGAGCTCTAGCTGCTTTATACATACGTCTCACTTTCCGTTCCATGGATGTATACGAAATACTCGAACCTTTGATGAAAGATTATCGAAAATTACGTATCCGGCATCCTGGTGAGTGATTCCCATTGAACTTATTCAACTCGTTCTCTGTCTTCTATATCCCACATCCGACGGTCACCGAAAAGCTCATCTTGAGTATCGCAGCTGACGACTTGAGTAATTTTGGGATACTGGGGAGGGTAGTGAAGGCTGATTTCCAGGTGGTTATTCTCTGACTTACTTTGATCAATTTATAGATGATCTTTTGAAAGAAGAAAGAGTATGCGATATTATTCTTCCTCGTTTAACTCAACGAGAGGTTTTGGTAGAGACTGAAGGGTTGGCACCTAGGAAATCATTATTAGTTCGTTTTTTGTCCCCTTCTTCACTTGGTCTTCTTATTCCATTTGCATCATATACATTTCGTTATCATTCCCTTTTCCTGCCACAGTCTCAGACTCAGGATGACACACAAACCGCTTTATAACTTTCCACTCAGTGTTTTGTACTAAAGAAACACGCACGTTTTGGTCAATGAAACTAGTAGTAAGGACTAGCGATTATGATGGTTGACAATTGGAAATGGCTCTAGTGATGGGCTGATGAGTAGGACACGGACATACCTGAAATCGATACGAAATCAGAAAATGAAGAAATCAATCCACGAAAACGTCCAAGGATGTCATCAAGAACACCTTCACGTACCCCTGATTCTGATTCGGAATCAGAAGACAGGTCAGTTAGCGTTTTCTTTTTTCTCATGTCATCTTGTTTTTCTTTCTCCGCCCTTCCTCAAACAAATGTATCAGATCGCTCTGAACTGTTAAAAGTCTCATAACTCTTCAAACCTTCAAAACTCTCAAAACTCCTCAAACTCTCAAAACTCTTCGAACTCTTAAAACTCTTGAAATCTTCAAAACTCTTAAAACTCTCCAAACCTTCAAAACTCTTACAACTCATAAAATGTTCATCTATCCTAAAACTCTTAAACTCCTCAGCACTCTTAAAAACTCTTCGAACCTTGAGAACTCTCAAAAGAATGAAAGAAACAAGAGAACAACGAGAACACAGTGAGAAGAAACGGAAAGAGAAGAAAGAAGAAAGAGAGGAGTTTCTAGAGTTGAACAAAACTGACCAAAAAAGGTATATATCACGTTCTCCATCTATATCAAGTAAAAACAGATACATATCACGTTCCCCTTCAATCAGTGAAAATGGGATAGAAGGTGATATGAGGTATGTTTCACGTAGTCCTAGTATATCACCGGATAGGTTGTTGGGAGATGGGGATGGGATAGAGGGGGATGTTTGAGTAAAGCATATTTTGCAATATGTTTTTGTATCTATGAATTTTAACGAAACGTTCATATTGTATGAACTTTTTTTCATATATTTCACACCTGTAACTTACTTGTACTGTACGAGTGGAGTACGAGTACTGTACGATCTAATTTCTCTCTGGAATACTACAGTGCTGCACGGTGAAGTACACCACATGGGTTGAAGAGCGAGGGGAAGAGTATCACTTTACGGACAAATGTGTAGATTTACAATCTCCAAAACTTCATCTCTATACATAGAGTATACAGCACAGGAAATTATTAAACCTTTCCAACGACATGACAAAATTATCGGCAGGAAAGGATAGATCAACATGATGATAGAAAAGCGCATGATCATATCAACCAAGACCTCTCATTTTGTACCCAAAAATGCAACCAATCAACAAATCAACAAGCCATCCCAAATCTCAAATCTCAAATCTCAAATCTCAAACATCAACTTCAAAAGTTTCATGAGGATTCATCATACAGCATGCAGATAAATAATTGAACTTGGACCAACGAAGATATTTTATAATTTCTCATAACGATTTCGTGGATCGTGGACTGAACCTATAACAAAATATATAATAATCACCTATTCATCTTCCCTTCCAATTCTTCAACTTTACTTTCCAACTTTCCAGTCTGTCCATCGATCGTATTCAAAGCTCTTAAATGTGCTCCTAGAATAGCGGATAATTGATCTATGGGATCTTCCGTTTTATCACCTTCTCCAACGGTAGGAGTTGATGATAAGTTGTTGACTTGTTGTATCATGTTCGTTAAAGATAGAGATAAATCGTCTAATTGTTTTGTTAAATCTTCTGCTAGTGCGTATCTGGTTGTCAGGGGGTTTCTCCGTCATATACATTTTCAGAATTCTAGGGAAGAATACTTTGAATCTGGAGACTGAGTGAGGTGTGGGGATACGTGAATTGGTCATGGTGGGATTGGAAGGGTTATGAGGGGGATAGAAGGAGGTTTCAGATAATATGTAAAGGCGAAGATAGTAGTTTGGACCATGTGATGATGGTGATGATTGGGTCGTCAAGACCATGTAGGTTGTTAAGAGAAAGTAGGATGGAGCGAGATTTTTGAATTTTTGACGTTTTCCTTTTTCTTCCCCAATTGTGACGGAAAAGAAATCAAAAACGGATAATAAGATGGGAGATCAATGAAAACATCAAACGAAGTCGTCCTGGGACACAGAGATGATATGTAGAGTGAAGAGGTGGATGGTAGACGGCAACTCTGTGGAAAGAACAGACACCACGATCAGGTGTGAGGTAAAAAGTCGAATAGTAAACGGAGACTCAGTGAGAAGGACAGGAAAAGTAGTAACAATACGACACAGGCTAGACACAGTGAAAAACCGAAATGACTCACGATTTCTCCCTCTCTTTATCAGCCGGTAACTTCCCTACCAAAGGTCGAGTAGTATCACTCATAAACACTTGCATCTCCCTTTCGTAATGCGTCATAGCGGCATCCAACTCTTTTTGTTGGGATTCAATCACGTCTAGCATTTTATCCACGCTAGCTTGGGTTTGTTGAGCTTCGAGGGTTTGACGATGGAGGGTTGTTATCTGGAATTCAGCCTCACACAGCATATCAAGTGTCCAATTTGCATAGTAGCTCTTCAAATGCTCTCATAGTTCAGTAGGTACCCGCCCGACCGGGTGATGATGGGTTAGGAGGGAAGGGGGAAGGTACTATAAGCAGGCTATGAGTCACTAAGTAGAGAAAAGAGACGAGGAGCGTGTTTGGGCCATCCGGGAATGAGTGCAGGAGAAGAAGGGGGTAGATGAGCACGTATGGCTGAGAGATTAGAAGTAAGGGTGGAGGATGAAGAGAGTATAGGAGGGGGGAGGATGAGGAGAGGAAAGAGGAGGAATAATAAAGATGCAATAAACACCACCCACCTGAGCTCCATTCTTCACCAACACCCTATCCCATTCTTTTACCTCACCAGCTTGTCTCTCAACTTCTTTCACCTGTATATCCAAATCTTTATTCCAAGCATCTACTATATCCTCTAATGTTTTTACCTCTTAACAATTTCGGCGCCGGTTCTGAGACTGTCACTCCTGCTCCAACTCCCCCAGCCCCACCAGCCCCACCAACCCCACCTGGTTGTCCCACTCGTTGTTGCCGGGGTGACTTCCGTAGCTCCAACTGAGCTGCGATCGCAGTGTCGTACCCGACGAACACCCGTGTGGCGTCTTTTCCGCCGGTTTCCCGAACAGACTCGACCCGCTCCGCCAATCCAGAAACAAACCCGTGCCGCCCGTCCGGCAGGTTTTTCTCCAGTTGCGGTCCCAGATGCTGGTGCTGCTGCCGCCGCCGGAGCACCAAAGTTGAAGCCTGATTTCTGTACCTCAGCCGGCTTTTCCTTCGCCACATCACCAAAATTGAACACAGTGCTGGGTTTGTCTCCGATCGTGGGCGCGCCAGCTAGGTTTGCAAAGCTGAATCCGGTCTTGGGAGCTTCGGCGTTGGCCGTCTTTTCCGCACTACCCGATGAAGCAGTAGAGGTGTTTGTACCTCCTAGACCGAAAGAGAAACTCCCCGCTTTGGGAGCTTCAGTCTGTTCCACCGGTTTTTGTCCTAGATTCGCAAAGAGTCCAGGTGCTCCCGCTGTCGCTGCCCCAGTAATGGGAGCAGTAGCGGCTGCAGGGGGACCAGCTGTAGGTATGGTACCATTTTGCGTGGAAGTGTCGGCAGGTTTCGAAAACGAGAATAAGCTACTCTCTGCGGGTTTGTCAGTTGCTGTAGAGGTAGAAGCAGTATTACCGAAGGAAAACAAACTTGATGGAGGAGCAGCAGGGGTTGTAGAACCGAACATCGTCCCTGTGGAAGTTGGAGCAGGAGCAGCAGCAGGGGTAGTAGGAACAGCGGGCTGGTTTGAATCCGTTTTGTTTCCAAACGAAAAACCACCAGATGAGCCAAAAAGATTTGTCGTCGGGCCTGCTTTATTCTCTACAGGGGCGGAGAATCCGAAAGAATTTGTAGCTTGAGTGGGAGCAGGATTGGTATTATTCAATCCGAATGATGTGGTGGGAGGAGGAGCTGCAGGCGTTGTAGTTGTAGTCGCACCAAAAGAAAATGGGGATTTCACTGGTGTTGTAGGGTTCTGATTTGTCGTGTTTGATGAAAGTTGTCCAAATCCTCCAAAACCCCCGCTTGTCGTATTGGTGTTGGAAGTTGTGGCCGGTGCTCCAAGTGTGGTATTAGAGCTTGAAGCTCCAAAAGTTGTGTTGGTGTTGGGGGCGGGAGCGTTGGACGTGTTGAAAGAGAAAGAGGATGGAGTGGTCGATGTGTTTCCAAATAGGCTGGAAGTCGGTTGTGTAGTAGGATTACCGAACATATTTCCAGCAGCGTTGTTCGTAGAGGGAGCAGCAGTGGTGGTAGAGCCAAAAGGATTGGTGTTTGTGGTCGTATTGGCTGTAGCACCGAATGTTGGGGTGGAGGAGGAACCAAAAGAGAATGGAGAATCTGACATTAACATAGAAGCGCGGACATGGGGGCAGGGGCGTACTGTTATTGTTGTTTTGACCGAATCCTGAGAAACCAGCTGATTGTCAGTGTCACATTACCATTCATCAGAGGTCAGGTGAGTGCAGACACTCACACATCTTGTCCTGAGAATGCTCTGTTGAAGCCTTTCGAGGTGTAGATAGTTAAAGTTGATGTCTATACAGTAAGTTAGGTCAGTTGAAAGTTGGTACGGGTGAGAGAGCTTTGTGACTGTGAATGCCACGTAATGTCAAGTTGGTAGGCGATTGACTTTCGACGTGGAAGTGCATTTCCGTGGTGGTGACAACGACGACGACGATGGTTAGATCAACTACTATATTCAGAGTGAGCGACGCTTTACCGCTAGCTGCAAGTGTGGATGATGAGAGTGTGAGTGTTCTCACATGCTTCACTGGCTCTCTTTTCATACCACGAAGAGCTTGATCGAGGTGACTTCCCATCTATCACTGTGCTAAGCCAAGGCTGCAGACACTCCCCCACTGACTAGGCTTGGGGGTAGTATGAGTGTAGGACTAGGAGGACTCGATCATGATGGGAAATATGACGGAGAGCTAATGATAGACGGAGAAAGCTTTGATAGAATACAAACAACAATCAAAATTAGTGTTCAGAAGGTTGAACGCTAATTCTGAACCTGCTTGTTCTATCGAGAGTGGTCAATATACATTACAGTGGGTTGTTCTTTTCTCTCAATCAACCACCCTACCATGAAGACTAACCTCTCCCCTCATCCTCCATCCTCTATCCTCTGGCATATCTCCTCAACAAGCCTACTTACGGGATAAGGATAGCTGACTGTGGAACTCATGTGACGGGAAGGTCAAGGGGCAGGAGGGGGAGAGGGAAGGGGAAGGGGAAGTGTCTGGTGATATGCAAGGTGGGATAAAGAAGAAAGGAAAAAGAATGAGGAGGAGAGGGAACCTTAACGAAAAGCTAACACATCAGTTACCTCATCGTAGGACCCGTCATCTATATGTGTATATGTGACGCTTCATATCCTCGGAAATTAGCTTTTTCATATCTTGACGAATTGAGTAAAGAATTCCAAAGAAGTTATGAAGGAAAGATTGAGAGTGTTACTAGACCTTATGCTTTTATGGGGTTTGGTGAGTTTTTTCTCTCTCCTTCCCATCTTTTCCTTACTATAACTTTTCTCCCTCTCTCTCTCTCTCCTTCCTTGATTGATACATTGTAATTATAACATTTCCGCTGTTGAAGTAAGAATCAATTTGTGAAGATACTAATCTCAGATACGTTCATTTCCAAAACCACAAGACTTTATAGAGATTCACGTACTTTAACACAAGGTACCACAGCTCCACCTTCAGGTCCAAGTCCACATTTGGATCAATTGAATGATAATTTGAAAGATGTGACTAGGATCATGACTAAGAATATGGAAGATTTATTATGGCGTGGGGATAGTTTAGATCGTGAGTTTTTACCCCCCTCTGCTTTAATGTCTTTCTATTGAATAAACCTATTCATCGCTTCGTCGTATTGGTTTTTATTTCTGAAATATCATAAACTTCCTCACTCATTCCATCTGGTATCCTCGAAAAAAAAAACCAATTTGGGCCCCCCCCCCCCCCCCCCCCCTCTCTTTTTATAGTCTTGGCGGACATAATTGTCTTTTTCACATTAGACGACTGTCCAGTCTATCGCAAATGTTACGACTCTTCCTTTCTTTTTGTGAAATTGATAGAATGTTGGAGATTGTCTTGGTCTTGGCAATGATATGTTCTACGGAGGAAGGGATGGGGGTGGGGGGGACAACACAAGTGGTTGGTTATATTGACAAAAAAAGGAATGTCTTCCCTCTCCACTTCCCTTCGTGCCGAATCTGCCAAATATCGAAAAGCAGCCAGACAAATCAATATCGACGCATTATTACGGAAATGGGCTCCTGTAGGTGGTATAGGTTTATTCTTTATTGTATTCATATGGTGGAGGTTTTTCTGAGGTTCGAGTGAATTGAAACAATCTTTATTCTTCTTTTCACTCCCACGGCGTTGGGCGATTGAGTTTTTCGAAAGGTTCAGTGAAAGTGAATTCACTACAACCTTTAAAATGACATGCATGATCATTATGATATCTCCCATACAACATCCAACACTACCACTCTTGTTCCTTTTTCGTTCATCAGTAATCCCAGTCTTGTTTCATTCCTTCAAAAGTAACCCTTTCAAACCTTTCAACCCTCTGATCGAATTAAACATCTCCATGAAAATAAGTCTGACTCCTCCCCTTCCTCGTCTCCATCTTCTAAATACCAAAACACCCATTACAACAATTCCAAAGATACTTAAATCCAACATCATTCTTCTCAACATACGCATTAATATCCAAATCACCCAATTTTTCTTACCCACTTTCAAATCCACTCTTACCCCTCTATCCACACTTCTGACGTCAACCCTATTCAGAGTATCTGCAGAAAGAGAAGGTATAGGAGTAAGTCGTCTAGCCTTAGATAAAATATGTTCATCTTCTTCTATCTGATCATCTTCTAATTCTTTTTCTTCAGAAGTTAACATTCCCCACCAAGTCCTTTTAGTTCTAATCCTTATTAAAGCACTTTGAGTACGTTCGAGGTTATTCAGACGTTCATGTAATGCAGTGAGGGAAGTTTGGATTTGTTGTAATACTGATGGAAGACTTAATGGGAGCAGAGCTGGAGTATCTGTTCCGAATCTTGCTTCTGTGTGTTATCGTACCTGGATTAATGTGGATGGGTGGCATGGAAAGTAACTTCATAGGCGCTTAGTGTTTGGAGGTGGGAAAGTTGTATGACCAGGTGAAGAAGTGTATGGGTGTGGGTAGGGATATGAAGAGGTTTGATGGATACCTAAAATTGATGGGGTTTGTGGTAATGTTTCGTGGTCAGGTTGAATTTGAGGATGAGAATAAGGATGAGAATGTGGTTGGGGTTGAGTATGAGTATGAGTATGGGAATGAGGATGAGGGTGAGGATACGATTGTGTTGCAAGATGAGGATGTGATTGTGATTGGGGATGAAAAGGTTGATGAGAATGTGATTGGTTCGGATAAGGTGAATAAGAATGTATTTGTCTACGTAGATTATGTGAAATCGAAAGTGATGGGGAATATCTTTCACCATGGTTGAATGGTAAAGATCGAGTGGGAGAAAGTAAAGATTTATGTGAGGTAGAATCGATTAATGATTTATGTGAAGGAGTTAAAGAAGAAGGAGGGATGAACGTATTCGATACATCCGGTACTGGGAGGGTATGATCAGGTGGAGGGTATTGTGAATCATCGACTTGAAGCATAGTGGTTTGGTTCTGTGAGTTTATTTGTTGTTGAGGGCCGTTCCTTGACTGAGCCATAAGGTGGGGGTCATTGCCACTTGGCTGAACGATGGGGCGAGAACCGTTATCCCTCGCCTTACCATTATGGCGAGAATCATCATGCCTTGGTTGGCCAATGGGGCGAGATTCATTATCCCTTGATTGGTCGATAGGGCGAGATTCATTATCCCTTGATTGGTCGATAGGATGAGTCATTGGGAGAGATTGAGTAAGAGGTAGTTCATGGGAAGGATGAGAATCCAAAGAAGCTTGAGAAGAATGATAAGATGATGTGGAAGATGCAGGTGAAGCAGGAGGGAAGAAAGATTCTAATTGAGCTATATGAGGATCTACCGTAGGTCCAGGATGTTTCTTCAGAATCTTTGATTAGATTTAAACTCCTTCAATTCACTCGTGTAAACGGGAAACCCACCTTGAGTAAGGAAGCCACATAAAGTCGTTTAGCTTCTATTTTATCCAAACCTTTTTGTTTATTCCAAGAGTCCCTACGTATCAGCACTCGAAGATTATCGTAGAATGTTCATCCTATTCCGATAACACTCTTCTCTATCATATCATAACATATCTGTTCGTCCACTTGCGGGGATCACAACATATATAACAAGGATCCACGTAGTTCGGAAGATGGATCACCCTTGGCTTGGAAAAGTCACAATAGGTTTGGACGGAACAACGGTGGGAGGAATATGTGGATATATAGTAGTGAGGACTTTATGACGGATGACAATGGCAGACTTGAGAGTGACAGAGGTGGATGATATCAGTGTAAAACTCACCACTTTGCTCTCCCTAATAAATCCAACATGCCAGGTCTTGAACCTTTCAAATCCCCTTCGGTGGCTTGTTTGTACAACGCGTATAACCCGAGTTTATCTTCGTAGGTGGTTTGTACAGGACCTGATTTTGGCAAACTATCTATCAGCTCTTGTCTTCTTTCACCCTATCTGTCTCTCCCCTCTCCCTTCCCAGTGGCGAGAAGCGATGATGAGACTGATGTTTGAGACTCGGATTGTCTTTGCGGAGTCACCCAGGGGGAAGGGGGGAGATAAGGTGAAGTGGTGAAGAACTGACGATTGTACTATATCTACCGCTCTGTTGAATTGTCTATATACTATCAGTTCTTGCTTTGTATAGTAGTAGAGACTTACGCGTCGATTTGAGCTTCCATATTGTAAGAAATATAAATGTTGTAGTGATGTGAAAGAGAAGAGTTGGGTGGAAAGTTTGGGACTTTTAGTCGGTTTCATTTCTTTCCATACTTTACTCTACTTTTCATAGGTAAGTCTCAACATCCTCATATGACTAGACTGATGAACAGAGTGTGGGGTTTGAGACTACATAGATTACTGTGATGCCATTCAGAGCACGTCTGAACCCTTCAAGTCTCACCCGTCGTCGACATGCTCGTCAATTATGGTCATCCAAACTATCCCCTTCGACCATATCCTCCTCCAGCTCAAAAGGGGTCAATGACTTCTCCCCTATCTTACCTCATACACATTCTAGACCTTACTCTTCCATCTTATCACCTATCACCTCTCTCCTCACTCCTCCACGTTCATCCCCTGAAACTCCCCGGGACCCCATAATCGACCTCCTCGACCAGATAACCTCTCAGAACATATCTTTAGCAGAAAATATCTATACCTCTCTTCTCTCATCCCCGATTCTTCCTGCTGACCTCACGGCTATACTCACATCTCTATCTATCATCCCGAATTTCGAAGCATTATCATTCTCACGTCGAATATACTCCGACATCTCAACCACTTTCCGTCAACCTATACTCTCTTCCCACAAAACAGCTTTCATACAACATCTACTGCTATGTCAACAACACACCGAAGCACTAGTATTAGCTGGAGAAGATCCCACAGCACCATGGACAAACATCTTACAAGCCTCAATAGGAACACCAGAATTCCCTAATGTGTTAGAGAAATTGAAAAGGAGTAGAATGTTAGAATTAGAAGAATATACTCTAGTCCTCAAACATTTAAGAATGACCATTCCTGAAGACGCAAAACAACAAATGAGAGATACGTTGAGAGAAATGGGGAAAAGAGGTTTGATATTAGATTCTGATGGACAAATAGAGGTTTTGAAATTACATATGATCTTCGGTGATTGGGATAGAGCTAGAGAGACTGTGGATTATTGGAGACATTATAAGTGGACTAATGGGATGAGAGAGGTGGCTTTGGAATTGGATTTTAGGGATCCTATGCGTTTTCAGGATGAAGTTGAGATTGCCCATGAAGCATCGGAGGAACACGAAGTTGCATCAGAAGAGAAACAGGATACGAGGATACGACGAGATGACGGGGATCTAGCTCGAACACCACTTCCTGATCAAGATAGGGATATACGCCCTACGGTCGAAGGCTTCGTCAAAGACAGTCCTGAGGGAATACAACGGATAACTTTATGGAGAAGAAGAGATACTACGTTGACTGTGATTCTTGCGGAATTGCGAAGTCAGGATCTACTCAAGATGAGACTGGAAGATATCATCGATATAGTCGAAAGTTCATCCCGGGCGAACGATATAGTGCCTACTTTATCTATGTGGGCTAGGATTATCTTTCATATAATCCCACTTAACCTCACCCTGGGAAAAGATATATATCATCATGTCGTTTCTCTCGGTCTTCACCCCTCAGCTTCTTTGGCGTTGACTGTCATTCGACCACTTTGTCTTTCCCGACCTCCCATGTTGGAAGAGGCATTGAAAATTCTACAGACTCTACCCGAGAGATCAGCTCCAAGTCTGTCTTTAGAGAAGATCTTTCAAGTTTTGTTATTCGCTTGTTCGAGGCTCGCTTTCCCTTTCCCCTCCACCTCCTCTGTTTCTTCACTTCCGCTCTCATCTCCATCCGATCCATCATCTTCCCTACCGACTACCTCAGATCCACCCAGCCAATTTGCAGCATTTCAACAACCAACACCCCAATCTCTCTCAACATCTCTATCCAGAAAGACTGCTTCCAACTCTGACAACACCAAATTTGCTATCTCCACCGCCCTACATCTCCTCAACCAAATGCATAACCTTTCCCTCTCCCTCCCACCTCAATCCCTCACATCAATCATAATACTCCTCATGTCATCTTCCCCTTCTCATCAAACCGCTTTCCAACTTTACTCACACTTCCGATCCCTTTCCCCGATCCCATTCAGCTATAAAGATTATACCGCCATTCTAACTTGTTTTCTCCGACTATCTCTACCTTCTTCCCCTTACGCACCCCCCGATTTATTCTTTCACTTAGTGAGGGATATGCGACAAGAAGGTTATAGACCAGGTTCAGAAATCTTGGCTTCTTTACTTCGCTCTTATGCTCTCTTAGCTAGACGACTTAGAAAATCACCTAAATATCTCTATCCCACATCTACTCTCTCTCACACTCAATCGTCTCAATCATCTTTCTTCCAATCTACAAAACCTAATATCTCAACTCTATCTAATCTCCAACATCCCTATGAGTCGATGAAGAAATCAGGAGACAATAGATCTCAAGAAAATACATTCAATGAAAAATTGGATAACCTATTAAAAGCAATAAACGAAGTTAACACTCTCATAAAACTTGATCCTAATATCGAACCTACCATCCCTCTCTTAAACTCCCTTCTTATCGCTTTTTCAAATGTAGGAGCATACGAGGAAGCATTATCAGTATGGGATAGTCTTTTATTACGTCGGCCTCATGAAGATCAAAATCGATTAGAAGATATTTATGGAACTAGCGTTTGTGCTGTTTTAGATACTTGCGGTTGGGCTGGGTTGAAGGTACGAGCTGAGAAAGTTTGGGGATGGGCTGGAAGATGGGGTGTGAGAGGTGAGAAAGAATGGGAAACTTGGGTTGAATGTTGGTGTAGGTTAGGGAAGTTTGAAGAGGCTATAAAGGCTGTGGTGGGGTTGAAGAGAAATACATCGTCGATAACGTCAATTTATGTCAATCATTCATCTCCAAAGTCTTTCACCACCTCTGCTTCTCCTTCCTCGACACCCAACACTTTGTCAATCGCATCACACTCCTTCGTTGCTCCATCGTCCCTCGAAAAAGATCCCCACCAAGTTCTTCAACCACATAGTCACATGCTTCATGAAGAGACGCCGAGGGATGAGTACGGACACCAGAACCCAGCTTTGGCACCCAAAATGAGGACCGACGACGAGCCGACGGAAGTAAAACCGACAAAAGAGATGATACGTATCTTGCTCAAGTTTAGCTGGCGTGATAGAAAAGCATATAGGGTAGTGCAGGAAAGAGTCAGGGTGGAATTCCCAGAATGGTGGGAGGAGCTTAAAGGTGTGGTGGGGCGATAGGTCTTTATGCTAGGTCATGTCTAAGTGTTCAAGTGACTCAGCGTGAGAACTGCACGAAGAACCGTAAACGCATAAGGGGACCAGTTTCGAAGGGCAGAAAGGATCCGGGGCGTAGTTGATGGTGAAGGGGAACGGATTTGGGAGAGGAAGCAGGATAGGGGTGAAGGTGTACCTCTCAAATGGAAATATGGAACGCTAGACCAGGGGTAGATAAAGAGGAGCTGAGAGAGACTTGGGAAGTCAGGATTGTTGAGGATCGGAACGGAGAGAAATGAGAGATCATCTGAACGTATATATCTGCATTGCTTTTCATTGATTGCCGTTTTCCCCCTTTCATCTGTATAACTGGGTTTGATCTGAATTCTTGAAGATATCTCGCTGAAGTGAGGGATGACGGAAGTGTTAAAACTTACAGTACCAGTCAGATCTATTCAATATTCCGCGCTGATCCTCTCTCTTTCCGACGCTCATCCTGTCTTTTTTCCCATCTCTTGTACCTCCTTCTCATATCATCTTTTATACTGATAATAACAGACCAAGTCTTCCTTTCTTTCACAAATCTCATACGTCCTTCCCCCCCCTTGAGAACGGTTTCGATCATTCAATCATATATTTTCCTCCCTAGAGAAAGATAAGCAAAACTGACCTGCTCAACAAGATCACATGTCATCCTTTCATTATCAATCCATACATAGGTCTGATACAACATGTTTCATCTTCGAATCTCTCACATATTCAGTAAGTCCGAAATTCTAGACCTCACGTATTCAAAATCACACATTCTTACGTGATCCCACCATCAGCTCCGATCGGATCTTCCCCTCATTTTCCGACTGGCGTTTTCCCCTGATACGAAGTCCGCTTGTATCACCAATTGATTTCCTTCCATCCTGAAAAAGTCCTGTACGATCACCGACGATGGATGAAACTACTTCTCTCACAAATGGATCAACATCTCCTTTCTTTCAACATATTGTAAGGGATGAAGGGATAATACATATGAGACTGGATATAAAGATATGTAAAGACATTTGACCCACTTGTTTCCATTTTCTTTCTAACAAACTTGACACCTTTTTTTTCAATTTTTATTCAACATTGACCTTGCACCAACATAAACACATTCAATCAAATAGAAAAAACTGCTCCTCTCATAATGTCACAAGCTAACTACTACGTCAAAACAGTGTTTGAAGAACCCCTCGAACCTATAGAAATAGATGGTATAACTCATTGGATCTCTGAACCTGCACAACAATCGTTCCAACGACAACAAACCGCTCCTACTTTTTTAGGAACCACAACAACTGAACGTCAATATTGGCTATCAAATAATCCTAGTAAAATATATCAACCGGGATGGGAAGCTACATATAGTTCTCAAGTTCAAACAAGTGATTATGATAATCAGGAAACCGGTTCATATAATGAACGGGAACAATCGACGTTTGAGGGTCGAAAAGATTTGACAAAGACAACCACCCAGACTATTACAAAGAAGAGTAAGAGACGTGTAAAGAGAGGTACTAAAGATGATAGGAGGAGTAAGAAAGAAGAAACTGTTGTGGAGGTTACGGAGATGAATGAGGAAGACTAATGAATTGAGTTCCTTGAACCCAGGACTCATACTTCTAGTAATGAGGTGTGGGAAGAGAATATACTTGAGTACAGATGAAAGATGTTATAGGAATGTGATGAGGAAGAGACACTTTTCACTTGTTCCAAGATTGTCATGAGTGTTACTGGTGAATAATTTACTAGACTTGCTAATCACGTCAGATAAATATCGATAATGATCATACAATTCAAATAGTAGAACAATTTACATCTCTAACATACCTGTACTATCTATTCCTTCTTCCCAACAATCTTTACCGACTCATGAGGTTCATTTCTCAATCACTCTGGAACCTCTCTTTGTTAGAGTCTTAGTCATTGGCTCACCTAAAGAAAAAGTCTCAAAACTTCTACCTGGTATATACCAAGGATCAATTTCATCCAAATGAAAAGGTCTTCTTTCTAAATCTTTAGCAGATTGACATAATTTTCCAAAAGCTTCTTCATCATCTTTCAAAGTGATATCAACTATCGTACCTGATAACAAACCTAAAGTTTCACGATCTTTATTGGTGAATGATCTCTTAGTTGTTTCGAATTTGTTCAAAATATCAGTTTGATATGATTGAGCTTTTGACCATTCTGGTAAATCAAATAATTTTTTGGCTTGTTTTGATTCAATGAAGTTTGTCATATCATTTGCTTTTGATTTAGATTTATCTGTATTAAGATCAAGATTATCAGAAGTAACATTTTGGTTTGTTGATTCCATACCTTGTGTTTGTGTTTGATGTTGAGTTGACTCATCATCTTGATCATCTTCTTCATTTTGATATTGTGAAAAAACTCGATGTAAAGTAACGGCATCACCTAAAAACCGATGTCGAAACAAAGCTTTATCAGTTTTAACTTTTGTTTGAGCTGTTCCACCCATGAAATTTGTAGATCTATCTGAATATGAAGATTTCGGAATAGGATCATATTTCATTGATTCTCCATATGCTCGAGTACAATCATTTATTTCTGCTTGAGTCAATCCACCAGGTAAATTAGTTTCTATCAAATCACCTAAAACACATGCAAAAGCTGATGCTTTGGTTCCTTTTGAACGTTGGTTTTTAATCCAAGTTTTCATTGTTTCTTCAACTCTGATTTGTGTTTTAGGTGAACAAGATGCTACCCAATCAGGAACCCAAATTTCATCTGTTTCAGCATCATCATCATCTTGTGTTACTTTCCCTACTCCAGTTTCACCATTTGTATTTATTGGCAAATTAGGAGATGTATTGGTATCGAAAGTTTCGGTCCGTGGAGAATTAGTGGGTACGCGATGATAAGGGATAGGAACGGGTACGGTGACTCCTTTAGACGCTAGTTGAGAAATTGGATGATAATTCGATACGGTAGCTACATCAATGGGAAATTCAGCTGGATTATCATCTTCCGATTCTGTCGCTACTGGTAGTTCAGGGAAAGAAACTTTTCTTTTGATTCTTGTGGGGGAAGATTTTGGTTGTTGATCGGTCCTAAGGGAGGATTTACAAGTTGTGGGGAAATCATCAACTTTTATATCTGACCCCAAGCTAGGAATGGTGATACCGGATAGCGAAGTATCATTTCGTTTCGGTCGATGAAGTATGACACTACCGTCAGAATTGGTTTCAAAAGGTATTGCAATTTTCCTTCGTACTCTCTTCTTACCACTTTCCACGGGAATGTCCGTATCAGATTGACCGTCGAGATTGCTCGTTGATGGAACAATCAAAGAAAAATCTTTCATCGATTGATCACCAGAAGTTCCACCATTGATAGATATTTCACCCGTCGGTAAAAACCCTGCGGTTGACGGTAAACTCCACTGAACCGATGTTCCACCTTTCGTTTTTTTCAGAATACCTTTCGGTGGGGAACCAGTATCATTAGTGGGAGATGTTGTACCTGAAGGTAGATTTCTAGGTGTGGTCTTGTCGTCATTGATGGAAGGAGGGACTGTAGTGGTTGAGGGTGAAGATATGGACGGTAAGGTGGACAAAGTAGGGATAGTACGAGTTGAACGTCTGGTACGTGAGCTACGTGTGGAGAAAAATGGTTGCTGAAGGAGATCAAGAGTGGGTGAAATCTCAATTTTACGTCGGGGAGTAACAGGCGCGGAGAAGACGGAAGGAGCGTAAGAAGATGGAATTGAGAAAAGGATAGAAGGGGAAGGGATGGTTAGTTTTTTAGTGGGAGTGGGTATGGTGGAAATGACAGTAGAAGCGGCTGTTGACATGATTTCTTGCTGAAGTTGGGTGGGTGTGATATCAGTTATGAGATGATCAGAAACAGGAATGGAGAATGTGTCGTGATTTGATATCGAGGTCGTGGAAGGGTTGTATCGGGTAGGAAAAATGTGATATCAAGATGAAGATTGAAGACGGGAGTGAGGGCGGGAAGGAAGCATCGA
>NW_006711237.1:326304-345613 GCF_000271645.1 Tremella mesenterica DSM 1558 | reverse complement strand
GGGGTGAGAGGGTCAGTAAAGTCTGAAACTCCATTAGGTCCTGGTGAGAGGGCAATGAACAAAGGTCAGCTGATCCTAGTGAGTTACCTTTACCACCAGAACAGATCATTAGGGCAGAGTCGCCGTTGAGTATAGTTGGATATCAGTACAATTACTCAACTCTGAGATAAACGTTAGTTGCACAACATGCGAGGTAAGTAATACAACGCGTAAGAAAGTACTACCACTTAACTCGTGTTTCCAATTCGGGGAACAAGGGCCGGTCGTGTAAGACGCGTGCCGGATGAGAATAGCACACGACTCCAATGTAGAAAGTCAATTGAAGGGAAAGAGGATGCATAATAATAACAAGCAGCCTATTTAACTTCAATTCAATCCTGTGAACGCAGGGGGACTGACGAAACATTCTAAATGAATTGGAAGCAACTAGAGAAGGATGTACCACACAGAACTAGGCGCTGTCACGATGAATCCCGTGACCCTTCGATAGCAGCACCGTTTCGATCCGTCACGTAACAGTCGTTGTACCACACACTATCTACAGGTACCAGTGGTGCCCTTTTTCTTCTGTTACATGTGTCTATGTACATATTCGGATAGGTGAGAAACCTCTTTGTGAAAACCCAACTGGGATAATCTCAAAAGAGGACAACTGGCCCCTACCTAGCACAGCCTTCCTCCATGATGTTTCTCCTCTGTCCCCTGCGACCGAGTTTGAGAGGACCTGCTTCAATGATTGTTAATAAGCCAGTGGTATAGCAGAGTTTGGTAAGCTCCATATACTCTGTGCGTATAAATTTGTCAAAGTTTTCCTCACCCATTCTATTGTCACATTATGAGCCGCTTCTGAGCTGAGGTAATGAATTGAAATTGTCTTGTCAATCTCACTAGGTTGAACTTTGCGCCGTTCGTGGTCAATACCCTTTTTCACCCTTTCCTTGTCCAAAGCCAGGACTGATACAGTGATGGTGTCAGTACCAATGTGATGTTCTGCATCTGTCACCAGACCATTGTCGAAAAAGGATTGAAGCTTTTCAGTCACACTCCTGCTGGTCAATTTCATCATGAGTTCTAGGGTACGGGTATTTGATGTATGCTCATGCTGTTCAGCTACAGCACAAATCTCTGATCCAAGCTCAGCTTTCAAAGTAGTTAATTCTGTTTCCACCAAGGATCCCACTCGGTCATTGGCCAACTCGGACTGACACCTAGCAAACACACTTTCTGCCGTCCATGTCTCCGGGTCTTGACGTTCAACCGATGGTCCTACCAGAACTTGACTCGAAACAACAATATTGACATTATCCTCCCCCCAGGCAAATTTCAGAATCAAGCCGACTGCTACATCCTCCCCCTCGTTATCCGGGCCTTGCGTGATTTCAGTGGGGATGAATACCCATTTGCCTGCCATTGTGGAAAAGTATTGGATATCAAGTAAGTAAGGAAGGGAGAGAATTTATGTCTCAAGGGGAAGTAGATCAGCCTTATCAAATCACGGCGGAGTTGAAATCGTGTACGTGTCGGGAGAAGGGAGGGTCCGTGCTGTGTATGAAGATCTCTGCCTCTAAAAGTACAGGTTTAGTGCCCAATACTGTTGCTTTTGTTGGTAGTGATTGCTAGAGCGGTAGTTACAGGCAAATGTATCCGGTAGTTCTTAGCTCTGTAGAAAGCAATGAAGAACCACCAGGAAGGAAACAATTTGGTAGTATGAGTTGCTTATCACAATGAAGTGTATTTCAACACTCCCCCTTGTCACATACTTCTTATTTGTCCTTTTCCCGGTATACCTGCTAGGTGCCGTACAGAAGACGTGCCACTTCGAAGTATCATGGGTCTGACAGTGCCAGACTGAAGATGTGACCCACACAAGAAGGATCACCATTTTTATGAGAAACACTTGCAGGTCCAGAACAACTTTACAGCTGTGACAAGATGGTCCTCATCTGTTCTCTGTTAAGAAGGGGAGGAAGTAGCTTATCAGACGCTTGCACTTTTCACTACACAAGATGAAGGTTCTTGCATCACTTTTCTTTCTCCCATGCATGTGTACCAGATTGCTTGTGGTAGTCTCCTTATGGTCACTTTCAAGTATCGTAGGCTTGATCTACAGTCAGTCTTGGCCAGCGATGTTTGACAAACTTCAAATCATCTGAGCTGCATGACCCAAAAGATGTGACTCTTCAAAGTGTCATGACTTCAACCTGTGCAGCTTTGAAGTGGCACACATCTTCAGTCTGGAATGTAAAGGGATCTGTCACAGGGTTGATTCTTTGTTTACTTCTCAGGACCGACGGCCAATAACTTTGTGGACTACAACCTTCAACAGCCATGTTCTTTGAGATATGAATAGGTGACAATAACTTCTGGGTGTGATAACTCTGTGCTTTACTAACTTCTATCACTAAGCCAACAACCAGAGATCGTCAAAGATCTCTGGGAACTTGGGCCTTTAAGTACTTTGTTCCTCCCTAACTTCCCCAACACAGAACTGTCACGACTCTACCAAGCGTGACCCGAGTTCACGTGATTTCAACACATTCCAACTGAATTCATGCGACTTGGATATAAGTTCCAATGAATTCATATCTGTACCTGTGATATCACCATGATATCATACGAGTTCATCATGATACCATATGAGTTCACCATGATACCATTTGAGTTCACCATTGTTACGGAGTAACAACGAATCGAGAGGACTCTATCGAGTTCGACGGATTAGGACAGAGGAAAGCGGGAGTTGGAGGCAGTGCTGCAGTAGGTAGGGACAGGTTTTCCCCTTTCGAGATTTCCCCACTGGGTTTGCTCAAAGCGGTTTTTCACCTGTCCGAGTATGTACGTAGACGCTTGCAGCAGGAAGGAGACGAGGACAAGGATAGCCGTAGACAGTATATAGTACAATCAGCAAAGTACCAACTTTGCTGATTCTTCAATATCATTCTTTGGCTACATCGATTGCAGAGGAGACACGATCCATTAGCACCAGAGCCCCTAGATTTCCACGAGACATCCATCGAGTTCGACCCAACCTGCGACCTAGTCGTCGTGTTTCCAGTACCGTTACAAGTTGAAGAATCAGCCTTACGCACCTTGGGTCGAATCGGAGAGTACTGTATGCTCACCAGAGGGAAAGCGCGGAAAATGATACCAGAAAAAGAGGAGTTGGAACAAGGGCTGGTCCCAGAGGAAGAAATACCAACAAGTTCTTCGAGAAGTACCATTTCACATGATCTCACTTCTACCACCACTACCCCAGATCCGCTGAATGAGTTATCGCAGCAGTTGTCACAATTGTTAGCCATTATGACGATGCAACAAAAGGAACAAAATGCATTAAGAGAAGAACTGGCTACGATGAAAGCTGACCGACAGAACCAACAGCTACTCACATCGAAAGGGGCAAGTTCGATCGAAGTCGAAGAAAACAAGCCGTATTTGGAGCCAAAACTTAACAACAACGAACGAACAGGAAGAACCAGGTGTGCGGATCCACCTACCTTCAGTGGAGAACGAGGAGAATTGGACAACTTCCTTGCAGCATGTCACATGAACTTCGAGTTCAAAGGGGCAGAGTACGCCACCGATCGCAGGAAGATCCTGTTCATGTACGGGTATCTTCGAGGCACCCCTCAAATGCTTCTAACCCCGGCCATAACCAATCCAAGTATATGGAATTCGACCGAATGGCTAGAGAGCTACGACAAATTCATTCAGCATTTACAAACTCAATTTGGAGATAGTAACATGGCAGGTACGGCTATGATGAAATTGCAAGAGTTAAGACAGACTGATACGGCCGCCGAGTATTTTGCCAACTTTGAACTTTGGTCCACACACCTTGGAAAGGTACCAGATGCAATGAAAATCGCCTCAGCCATACAGGGCCTGAAGGAAGAGCTACTGAAGGTGGTAGTGGTAAATAACACCGACCCTCGAACCAAATCGGACTGGATCTATTTCAAACAGCATGTGATAGGGACTGAGGAGAACCAACGGATGGCTGAAACGATGATTGCAGCGAATCGATGGGCTGCTAGACGCAAACATGAGACGACCTGGCTTCCCCCTCGATCGAATTCGATGCGATTGGATACTAGTTTGCCCAACCCGGTAGAACGCCACTCACAATCGACTGGTAGAGGACCCTTGCCCGGTGGAAAACCAGGGATGATGAATTATGGTCTACCAAATGACCCTCCGGTCACTTGGACAGAGGACGGAGGACGTCTCAGCGAGAACGAAATGACTTGGAGGAGGGAGAACCGACGTTGTCTCAAATGTAGAAGTCCAGAACATTACGCCAACAACTGTCCAAATGGAGGAAATACGAGAAACAACATTAGGGGATCCCCAAACCCGCATAGCTCACCAATTCCTAGTGGATCGAACTCGATCCCAACCGGATCCAAAGGGCCATTAGTTTGAGGAATGGCGGTAACCTTTGAAGAAGAGGGAAACGAATACCTGGCCTAAGTGATGCGACCACTTGCGGCCAGGATCTAACAGAATCGCACAAAATTCAACTACCAATAGATCTTAGTAATGACTCGGCTATAATATACATAAAAATACAGACAGAAGAAGATACCCTACGATTTGGAATGTTAGTTGATACCGGAGCTACCGGAAGATACGTACAGCCGGCCTGTCCATTATACCATTTATTCCCCAAAAGACAGTATCGGGAACCACGGAAGATTAGGTTCCTCGATGGAACAACCGCGACGTTAGTGACCAAGTATGTAGAAGCTGAATTGGATTTAGGAGAAGGACTCAAGATTGCGACTCGATTGGATGTGATGGCATACGAAGGCCCCGAGGTACTGGTGGGATTGGATTTCCTGAAACAGTTTAGGGCAAGGATTGATTGTGGAAAGGGATTGATCGAGTTCGACGGAATCGGACAAGATAACGGTTGGAAGTATCCGAGGTTGGAGGAAGGATTGGTAAGAGGAACAGCATTGGAAAAAGGAGAACATGAGATGAGCGAAGAAGAGTTACGACAGGTCATACCGACACAATGGCACCCATCAATAAAGGGAACCACCGAACTTCACCCAGTTGCGTATTGGTCTCGAGCAATGACACCCTGTGAGCTAAACTACACGGTAGGAGAGAAAGAATTACTAGCCATCGTGGATTGCTTGGTCGCCTGGAGGCCCTACTTGGCCAACAGCAGTGATGTTATAAAGGTCATTACAGATCACAAGAACTTAGAGTACTTCCAAAGCAAACGACAACTAAATCGAAGGCAGATGAGATGGTTGGAAATATTGGGAGACTTCAACATAGAGATCACTTATCGACCGGGTAGCAAAAATGGGGGAGCAGATGCTCTGACGAGACGAGGTGTCACGACCCGGCTAAGACAGTGTCGTGACCCATGACCCTGAGGCGAGAAGAGACGAGGAGACACGAGGAGACACGAGGAGACACGAGGAGACACGAGGAGACACGAGGAGACACGAGAGGAGACGAGGAGACACGAGGGGAGACGACATTGGATGTGCATGAGATCCCCTTTGAAAAGTATAAATACTGGACCTATCTACTTTGTAGTTTCTTTTCTCCAAGGATCAAAATATTATTTGCCACTCACAAAAGACCTCTTCTTGACATATTACTTACATCCCAACACATCCCTCATTATCATTACCCCTGTCCACACCATCACACACACCCTTATTGTCATCTCGACCTGCCCGGATCCTTCGCAAGTCACTTTAGTCGTCCGACCACATCACAAGTCTGCGGACAACATACTAATCGTCGTTGTCAAGCTAACTAAACAGTTGCAGTCCACCTGTCTTTGGTCCATTGAGGTCTGTCAAGGACAGGACCGTGACACGAGGAGATTATCATCCGGGAAGAGGGAGTAGCAAGGACCCGGATCTAAACAAAGGCAACTGGCTACAATTGCTACCGACACGCGAACAAGTTGGATCGAATTCAATGGACATCAGAACACAAAGGACCAAGACACATAGTAAGAGGAGCAATCCGGGAAGATTCATTATTCGGACTCATCAAGAACGGACTGAAAGACTCAGAAGACATAGCAAACATACGACAACTAGGACTACAGATGACACAGACACATAGCACACAGAGCACACCGAGCACCCAGAACACACAGGACACACAGAAGACACAGGCTAGCAGCGAGACACCAATAGTATCATGGACACAGAGCGGATTACTCTTGTACAAAAACAGAGTAGTCATACCAGAGGGACAGGCAAGATTAGAAGTAATGAAAGCAAGACACGATTCGATACTAGTGGGTCATCCAGGAAGAGACAAAACTATCACCATGGTCAAAGAGGACTATTACTGGCCACATTTGGACGAGTATATTGCAAAATACGTAAAAGGATGCGAGATCTGTAACCGACACAAGATTCATCGACACCAGCCGTATGGACATCTAGTCTCTTTACCAGTACCCACACTTCCCTGGACAGATATCTCTATGGACATGGTGGGACCCCTACCAAAATCGACCGAGTTCGACGCGATACTGGTGATAGTCGATCGACTAACCAAGATGGCTAGATTTGTTCCATGTACAACTGGACTAACAGCGAACAAAGTGGCCGACATCTACATCAAGGAGATCTTTTCAAAACATGGAGTACCTCGAACAATTGTATCAGATAGGGGAACTCAGTTTACAGCGGAAATTTGGAAGGAAATATGTCAGTTCTTGGGAATAAAGAACTTATACTCGACTGCGTATCACCCTCAAACAGATGGACAAACTGAGCGAGTAAATCAACAGATGGAAATCCTGCTCGGAATGTATGTAAACTACAACATGGACAATTGGGATCAACTTCTACCAATTGCTGAGTTCGCTTATAACTGTTCGCCACATAGTAGCCACGGTCTGTGTCCTTTTGAAGCCTGTTACGGCTATGTGCCGCACTACGACATCCATTCGCACGATATTCGATCAAAGTCAAACAAGTTGGAGAAGAAATGGAGAGATATGGGAGAGTTGCATGCGACTGTTCAAGAACAGGTCAGGATGGCGAATGAAATTAGTGCAGAGTACTACAACAGGAGACACAAGAGCATACCAGAAGAATTCAGAAAGGGAGAACAGGTACTACTAAGTACGAAGTATCTTACGACGGAACGACCCAGTCGAAAACTAGAAGCAAAATACATTGGCCCCTTCAAGATCATAAGGAAAGTTGGAAAAAATGCTTTCGAATTAGATCTACCTCCATCAATGAAAGTGCACAATGTCTTCAATGTCACGCTGTTGGAACCATATCCTAATGATATGATACCAGGTCGACAGATACCACCCCCACCGCCTGTAGTAATTAACGGCCAGGATGAATTCCATGTGGAAGCAATCGTGGACAGCAGAATTCGACGAGGAAAGGAAGAATTCAAGGTAAAATGGTTAGGATACACAGGAAATGCGGCCTATGACTGGGAACCACGAGAAAATGTAGAAGAGTTGGCCGTTTTTGGTGAATTTTTGGAAAAGAGGAAGAGGGACCCCAGAAGAAAGTGAGAATTCGATCAAGATCAACAAAACTGGGTCAGAAATGAATGCATACACAGGAAGTATAGCTACAAATAGAGAGATATAAACACACTACTCAATGGAGGCGTTAGAATCGGCTCGGGGACGACGGGCCGAAGCGGGAATACGAATGACATTGCGGGGAAGAGGAGTATGGGGAGAAGAGGATGGACCGGCAACTGGCTGAGAGGAACTCAATCCTGTAGGATCACCAGTAGAAGTAAGATGATCCAGAGTTTCATCGGCAGAGGGAGGAGCGTAGTTGGCGGAAATAAGATGAAGGGATTTGTAAAGAGCCAGATGTTGAGAAGGGAGAGGAAGGAGAAGGGAGGTAAAGAGATGGATGTAACCCGAAAGTTGGGTCAGACAGGCGGGTTGGTCATGGGCAGGAAGGGATCGATAACGGACCGAAGCCGCACAAAGTTCGTGCTCCAGGACAAAGGTAACCTTGGAAGTGACCGTTCTTGCTCCCACAACAATACCCTATACATCAACATCGACCAAGTTCGAAGGAAATAGACAGGTACCTCACGGAATTTGGACTCAGGGTTGTTGGTCTTCACCGAACATTTTGAAGTACCCTTAGCAGAGCATTCACCACACACACCACCGACTGAATTGCATCAACATTGAACGAGTCGCAGCAAGAACTTACGAGGGCCAATACATCCAACACGAAAGTTTTCACCACCATCGAGACGACGTTGACAATCGGTACAGAGCTCACCCTCTAGCCGAACGACAGCACCATTTTTGTTGCGGAGGCGCCAACCTTGGGCCAAACGATCGAGCTAATGATTAGAATCGATGAAACTCAAGAGAATTCGAGGCTTACAGCATTCTTAAACCACTTTACAGTGGGCTTGATGGCGTTGGTTTCGCGGAAACGGTCCAGAGCTTCGTTCTTCAACGCGAGACGAACAGAGGAGAAGGTCATGCCGACCCAAAGGGTAGCTAACAAGTCAGAAGCGAACAGAACTCGGTGGAATTCTCACCGATTTCGGAGTCTTTTCTATCCTCGAGCAACTTAACCAGTTCCTTGTTGACGGTAACCTTGCGAGGGGCGTGAAAGATGTCACCAAGCTCGTCGGGAACCTCCACAAGTTCGTCGGAAGCCTCAGAAGGAGGACCAGTGGGTTGCTTACCGGGAGAATTTGCATTTTCGACGACGGTAGGGTGTTCGGATTCGACAGATTTGGCGGGAGATAGGTTCTCACCAGTGGCAGATGGCCCAGCACCCCCTGCGAAGTCGAAATATTGCTCGATGACATGGTCATCAAGGAGCGATTGTGCTTCGCGAGAAGGACCGGATTGATACTTCTCCTTAATGGTGTCGAGAGCTCGTCGAGACGCATCAACCAATGGGGGTTGAGAGGAGGCGGCTTGGGAAGTAATTCTCATTCTTTTCGTTTGACGCATGAGAAGTTCGGGGTCGACGTCGGGTAAAGTTGCCAAGGTAGAGGCTCGAGTTTGACGGGAGGGAGTGGAAGAGGACAACTAGTCTCGTCAGCCAGCGAGAAATATGAGGATATACATCGAATTCGAAAGGAATTGCTTACAGTACGCTTAGACATGCTCACAGACAGGTCAGAGTTGGAAGGATGCTCTAAGATATGAGTAAGATATGGATGGATAATGATAGATAAGTAAAAAGAATGACAAACAAGAGGTAAAGAGAGAATGAGGAGGAAAGAAGAGAAAAAAGACGGGGAGGTAACTTGGTCAGTAATTTCTCGATCACATTGGAGGTCCGTGCGGGTGACGCGTTTTCATGGCAACCGTCACACTAGCGTGGGTATGATGTCAGGGCGCACCAAAGGTGTCTAAGAACAATCCATGTGCATCACCTGGTTACAGGGTTCAGGATCCTCGGCGAGGATCCTTGAGACAGGGGGGGAAACTTGTTACGGAGTAACAACGAATCGAGAGGACTCTATCGAGTTCGACGGATTAGGACAGAGGAAAGCGGGAGTTGGAGGCAGTGCTGCAGTAGGTAGGGACGGGTTTTCCCCTTTCGAGATTTCCCCACTGGGTTTGCTCAAAGCGGTTTTTCACCTGTCCGAGTATGTACGTAGACGCTTGCAGCAGGAAGGAGACGAGGACAAGGATAGCCGTAGACAGTATATAGTACAATCAGCAAAGTACCAACTTTGCTGATTCTTCAATATCATTCTTTGGCTACATCGATTGCAGAGGAGACACGATCCATTAGCACCAGAGCCCCTAGATTTCCACGAGACATCCATCGAGTTCGACCCAACCTGCGACCTAGTCGTCGTGTTTCCAGTACCGTTACAACCATGATACCATATGAGTTCACCATGATACCATATGAGTTCACCATGAATTCATATGCATTCATCATGAGTTCATACGTGTTCACCATGAATACACCTGAACCCATATGGGTTCAGTCAGAAATCACCTGAATATTGTGTGAAACCGTCATGAACTCACCAGAGTTCATACAAGTCCGCATGGACTCACCTGATTCCGGGAAGAATCCACATGATATCAGTGTGAATCCACATGATATCAACCCGGATGATTCTGAATTCATACGACGAGTTTGCGCATCACAAATCCCTTGGAAAAGGATATAAGGAGGACATTTGTAGTTTGTAGTTTTCCTTTTCTCAAGGATCAAATTATTATTTGCCACTCACAAAAGACCTCTTCTTGACATACTACTTACATCCGACACATCCCTCATCATCATTACCCCTGTCCACATCATCACACACACCCTTATCGTCATCTCGACCTGCCCGGATCCTTTGCAAGTCACTTTAGTCGTCTGACCACATCACAAGTCTACGGACAACATACTAACCGTCGTTGTCCAAGCTAACTGAACAGTTGCAGTCCACCTGTCTTTGATCCATTGAGGTTTGTCAAGGACAGGACCGTGACAGTCCTGTTCAACCCAAAACCCCAAGCTGTGTACCTTGCAAACTTTGTCCCCAACGAAGTCCATGCATTCCTCACTTTGGACCTCCCTAACTTTGCATCTCCCTAACTTTGTATCTCCCTAACCTCATCTCTCCCTAACTTTGTATCCTTCAAACTTCCTACATGACTCAAGGACAAAGTTAGTCATGTAGTAAGTTCAGGAGATACAAGGTTAGGGAGATACAAAGTTAGGAGGATACAAAGGTAGGGAGATACAAAGTTTGCGAGGTATGAAGCTCGGAGCTTTGGGTTGACCAAAGTTCAGCGTAAGCAAAGTTAGGGAAGAACAATGTACTGTCATGAGTGATTCTGATGAATGGTTTCACTGCAAATGTGATCACTGGACTTGTTAATCATGTCAATTGATATTGAGAATACATATACAATGAAAAGTATATCACTTTATGCTTCTATTTATACTTGAACTGTCTGTTCCTTCTTCCCATCGATCTCATTCAACCCATGAGGGTCATTTCACAATCTTTCTAGGATCTCTGTCTTGACTGTTTGGTACTTAGCTTGTGAACCGAGTTCTCAAAAGTTTGACCTGGTTTATACCTAGGATTGAATCCACCCATATGAAAAGCAGCTCTTTCTAAATCTGTACCTTTTTTACTGAAATTTGAAAGAACGTTTTTATTTTGCTGCAAAATGTTACCAACCATGGTATCTGATAACTGTCCTAAAGTTTCACGATTTCTGTATGTGAATGGTGCTCCAGTCATCTTGAAATGACTTATAATCTCATCTTGATATGATTGAGCTTCCTGGCATTCAGGAGTATCGAATAATCTCTTAGCTCGTTCTGATACGAAAAAGCTTTCCTCATCTATCTTTGTCCCTTTTCCTTTTGAAGATTTATCTGTATCAAGGTCAAGATCATCTGAAGTAACATATTGATTTGTTGATTCCATACCTTGAGTTTGAGTTGAATCTTTTTCTTCTTTTAAATATTGTGATAGAACATGATGTATAGTAAGGGCATCACCTAGAGTACGATGTTGGAATAAAGCTTTATTAAACTCAACTCTTGCCTTAGCTTTGTCACCGGAGAACCCAGAAGCTATCTCATTATATGAAGAGTCTGGAATTGGATCCTATTTCATTGATTCTCCATATGCTCGATAACAATCTTTTAATTCTTTTTGAGTCAATCCACCAGATAGATTCTTTTTTGTCAAATCACCTAAAACACATGCAAAAGCTGATGCTTGTAATCCTTTTGAACGTTGATTTTTAATCCAAAGTTTCATTGCTTCTCCAACTCTGACTTGTGTTTCAGGTGAACAAGAAGCTACCCAATCAGGAACCCAAACTTCATCTGTTTGATTTTCATCATCATAATCATTGTCATCATCATTTTGTGTTTCTTTCCCAAAACCATCTTTACCATCAGTCTCGTTTTTTGGATTAGGAGATGAATTGGAAGTTTGTGAGGTGAAATTCCCATAGGATGTTCGGGTTCGTGAAGATTTAGCGACAAAACGATAATGAGGATTAGGGACAGGGACCATGGTTTCTTTATATTCGGGTAGTCGAGTCAATGGATGATAATGCTTTACAGTAGGGACGTCAATCGGAGATGAAGTGAGAGATTTTGTATCGTCATCATCTGATCCTGAATTTGATTTTAGATCAGGGAAAGAAACTTTATGTCTTGCGGTGTTGTCAGTATTAGGAAGACGACCAGAGTTTAGGTCATTAGTTGAAAAACCATCGCGTGGTAAACTCCACGGATCCAGTGTACCATCTTTGTGTTTAGCCAGATTGCCTCGAACGGTGGAACCAGTAGCATTAGAGGGAGATGTTGTACCTGAAGCTAGGTCTCTAGGTATGGTTAAGATTTCATCGCTTGAAGGAGGGAATGTATTGGTCTCTGGTGGAGGTTCGTTACGTGTACTACGTATGGAGAAAATGGGTTGCTGAAGGAGGTGAAGAATCGATGGGATCCCACTTTTAGGTCGGGAGTCAGCAGAAGGGGAGACGAGGGAAGGGGCGGAAGGGTCGGAAGGGTCGGAAGGGTATGGATCAGGTGGAATTGAAGGAGGTTCAGGTAGGGAAGAGTCGTCTGGTTCTCCGGTGGAAGTGCCAGTGGGTGCCGGTTCGGTTGTAATGTTGGATGAATCGACTGTTGACATGTTTTTTTTTTCTCTTTTTGTTGTTTGAAATTGGGCCGGCAAGGTCTCAGTTATTATAACAGGAATGAAGGTTGTGTATAGGTCGTGAAAGGGTTATTTCAGGCAGCACATAGATGTGATGAAAAGGTGAAGACTGAAGACGGGAGTGAGGGACGGAAGGAAAGAAGGAAAGAATGTATAGAAGGAAGGAATGGATAACAACAAGATGATATGAGAGGTGGTCGGAGGTGGTGAGAGACAGATCAGGAGAATTAAACGGGGACCAACGCCTACTTAATACAACTTGCGACATGCTTCATGTCATCGAGGAGAGACTCGAAAGGGAGAGGATCCTTTGTGCCGTGTGACAAATTCAAACTTTAGTTAATAGAAAGGGTAAACGAGGAGTTCAGTGTAAACGAGTTGTCGTGGATGACATCACAAAGTAAGACTACCTGCTTCAGTTTTGGACGAGGATGAGCAAGGGGTGAGAGGGTCAGTAAGGTCCAAGAAATCGATAGAGCCCTGACGAGAGGACGCTGAATAGTAGTACTACCTAGTGATTTCCCCGTATGACCTGAACAGATCATTATATCAGAGCGGTCGTTGAGTATAAGTACTCTTACTCAGCTATGGGATAATGTTAGTTGTGCGAGGCAAGTAAGTAATACTAAGTACTTACTAAGTAACTACTACTCGTAAGTACGAGTGCTCTACTAAGTAATGTGTTTCCAACTCGGAGAACAAAGGGAGGGGTGATATAGGCGCGCGAAATGACACCCCAGTTAGGCGCATCAAGGACGGAGCGGATGTCGGACCTGTTTCCCCCAGCAGTTTTCCCGATCATCCATCCATCTCCATTCCATCTTTTCTTACGTTTCTTCCTTTTTCCTCTTCTCACTGGTACCTTCTACCGCTTCCCCATCTTCTCTCCTCAGACAAAATGCTGTCCATATCCTCAGCTGCAAAACGCTCGGCGGGAGGTCTAAGACGACAGCTCGTTGCCCGATGTAAGCTCTGTTCTTCAACTTTTTCCCAACCTTCAACCGCTCACCCATGTCTTCTCCTTCGACCCGTTATCAAGAGCGATAAGCTGGTTGAGCCAAAGTAAATGAACTGTGTAGCTGATAACTAGCGTTCCATAACTCTCAACCACGCTCTGCTCTCACAAAATTCTCAATGCCCGCCATGTCCCCTACCATGACAGAAGGTGGGATCGCTTCGTGGAAAAAGAAAGAAGGAGAGACTTTTACAGCTGGAGATGTTCTGGTAGAGATTGAAACGGATAAAGCTACTATTGATGTGGAAGCTCAAGATGATGGTATTATGGTGAAGATCATTGTGGGTGACTTGACCATCTCTGACATTCGACTTCTTTCACCTACAATTCGTGACTGTGACACCCTCACGTCGCTTGAGAAACAGCTCATAAATGGTGCATTTCCATAAATGAGGAGAGATACTGATACTCAGTCCGAAGACGGAGCCAAGGGTATTCAAGTCGGGACTCCCATCGCTATCATCGCCGAAGAAGGTGACGATCTATCAGGTGCTGAAGCAATGGCAAAAGAAGCTGCTTCTGCTCCCTCTCCCGAACCCACTCAAGAAGAGTCTAAAGAGGAAAAACCGAAAGACAGTGGGAAAGCTGTGACTTCTCCAGTAGAGACTCCTGGAGATCAAAGTGGACTGGCTTCGAAAGATCCTCAAACTTCACCGCAGAAAGCACCTGAGAAGCCTGGGGAAGGAGAGAGACCTAAATTCTTTGCTAGTCCATTGGCGAGGAAACTCGCTTTGGAAAAAGGTATTCCTCTGGCTGAGATCAAGGGGACTGGACCAGATGGTCGGATCGTCAAGGTGGGACATACTCTGTTCTCATCGCTTGTCTTTCATTTCCTTTCCTCAAATTTTCGTATATTCGGAGTTGCCCTTGGAAGGCAATGGTATGAGTGAAGAGCCTCACTAATTATCAGGCCGACGTCGAGAAATACAAACCCGCCTCTTCTACCGCCACCACCCCCACTTCAGGAGCCACAGCCACCCCTGGGAAACCCGCGCCAGCAGCTTCAGCCGAATACGAGGATATTCCTACTACCAACATGCGCAAGATCATCGGTAAACGCTTAACTGAGAGTAAACAGCAATTGCCGCATTACTACCTGACCGTGGAGATCAACATGGGTGAGTGGGGGAATTTCTCTCATGTCCCTGCGTATCACAATTTATGTCTCTCATGATATCTAACTCCCCATCCCATGACCTCCATCAATCCTGCTCGTGATCTACTCTGAGCGTCGGCGTCCTCGTGTGATTTGAAACGCTCGTCTTCTCAGTGATTAATTTCTCACCGCTTGCCAGCTGTTACCAGATGTCACGGAGGAACTCGTAAGCTGACACTCAGATCGCATCCTTAAACTACGAGAGATGTTCAACAAAGCCGGTGAAGGAAAGACCAAGTTGAGCGTCAACGATTTCAGTCAGTCCTCAGCTCCATACCATGTGATCCAAGCTGACTGGTAGTTGTCAAAGCTGCCGCTTTAGCACTTGCCGAAGTACCCGAAGCGAACTCTGCATGGATGGGTGATTTCATTCGACAGTGAGTGCAAAGTTTTCTTTTCCTCTCCACGGCATATTTTCTGATAAGATCCAAAAGTTGATATTTTCAGATACAAACGTGCGGATATTTGCGTAGCCGTAGCGACACCAACAGGTCTAATCACACCTATCATAAAAGATGTCGGATCAAAAGGTCTCGCAACCATTTCCACCGAAACTAAATCACTCGCTTCCAGAGCAAGAGATGGCAAACTCAAACCAGAGGAATATCAAGGTGGTACTTTTACCATTTCCAATTTAGGAATGTACGGTGTAGATTCATTCACGGCAATTATCAACCCACCTCAATCTTGTATCCTAGCAGTGGGACAAACATCTCAAGTATTGAAACCTGATTCGAGCGAGGAAAAAGGTTTCAAAGTCGTCAATGTCATGAAAGCTACTTTGAGTAGTGATCATAGGACTGTTGATGGTGCAGTGGGAGCACGGTACATGAAGGCTTTTAGGGAATATATGGAACAACCTTTGACTTTTATGTTGTGAGGTGGTTTTATGAATATATCTACATTGGGTTTTGTGTTCTTCACAACTGATGGATTTCGTTCACAATGATGTGCATCTTTACTTCCCATCACTGCATCATGGGTATGCGAGTGAGAAGTGGGAGCGATTTGATAATCTCACGGAGACAAGTGGCAACAGGGGTTTAGAGGAGAAGGGAGGTGCGAGTGAGAACTCGAGGGTGATAGGTGTGACCAGGAACAATCTCATTTCCAATCTGAATGAATTTCAAGTAGTATTTCACTTTTCAACGTCTCACATGAGAGACAAGATGCTGATGATTGCATGATTGTTTGTTTTCTATTCATGTTGATCCTTTCCATGCCCGTTGGCCTTTTCTGTAGGTTCTTGAGGGATTTCAACATTTTTGATCCATGCTCCTATTGAACCCCTACGTATCAGCACGAGTCATTCCGAAGCACAAGAGCACCAGATCGTCAAAGCCTCAGATCACCAAATCACACAAAGTATTAAAGTGTCAAAGTTCCAAATCCAACACGTAACGATTTCCTTGGACCATTGAGTGCACTTCCAACAGGGACAGGTAGACTAATGAGAAAGAAATGAACCGGTTCAACCCAAGAAAGATCATTCTCACTGAGAAAGACGAGTCAACAGGGATAAAGATAGACAGAAGAGAGGGGCCAAGAGGGAAAGAAGGAAGAGACGTAACGCAGGAAGATGTGGAAGTGGAAGGAGGTAGGGAGGAAACAACAGAAGGGAGGGGAAAATGACCCACAAAAACCCCTCATGTCTTAAAAAACAAGCTCTCATAGTTCCTTTACTCCAAAATCTTATAGCATAAGATAAAGTGGAGATGGTAGCTGCGTGACCCCGGATGAAACATCCTCCAAAGAATACTCGGTCGAGGTTATATTTCGCAGCGTTCATATATCTACCAGTAAGCCACAACTCCTCGATATCTGAGATACTACGAATGGCTAGACAGAATGTGGATACACCCCCTTGAGACTCAGACAGAGAGTTCACGTGTGTTTCACCAGAACGGTCCCAGTCAGGCGAGGTAAAACGGTGCGCGGTGGGGTCTGCGGTGGTGCGCCAAGAGGTGGTCAAAAATGGTGGGATAGGAGGTAAGAAGATATGTGGGGTGTGTTGTAGTATACAGCGGGAAGACTGGTCAAGATACAAGGTGTCGATACTGAAATGTGGATTATCTCAGGTCTGAACATGTGAAACATCTGGAAAGTCAAGAAGGTGTGAAGAGAGAGGATGACAGGGGGGGAGAGGGTGAGGGGGGGGGGGGGGGGACTTTAACTCACGCGACATGCCCAATATTATTCGAAATGGCATATAACAAACTTCTGGCTATATCCGCTTGACTGAATTTTTTCATCCTCTCTTCTCTACTTGTTCCTTTTCTGAACACCTTTCCAAAAGTCGATGCGATGGTGGATGATTTAAGACCGATTTTCGAATAGTCCGAACCGTAAATATCACCGACAAGCATATCCACACCTGAATTGTCGCCTTGTTCGGACAGTGCGAGCATGTCTAAAGTAAGTCAGCATATATGACAACTGCACATATGCCGTATGATTCGAGTTCACAATCCCATATGAGCAATATGCGGGTTTCGGGAGAGGAGATATGATGTCGACAACGATCTCGGGCACGAGGATTGATGTGGGATATATTGTATGTGTTTAGACTCACCATCAAACGACCTCGCATCAGTCAACAAACTCAACAAACCCCATAGGGTCCCTCCACCCAAACTTGTCCCACTAACACGTTCAAATCCACCATCTTCATCAACTTTCACTATACTTACTCCACTACCAATATTGACGATTAAACAAGGAAAATGTGGCGTTTCTTCATCTTCCTTTGGTGTAGGTGCGAAAGTGACTTGATATGTAGGTGGACTAGGTGAAGGTCTAGGTAATTCACCATCTTGTATTTTCTTTCCTAAATTCACAGAATGTGATACTTTATATACTAATTCTTCAGAGAACCAAAATACCTCTTCAGGAACTCGAGTGACGAATGCTAAACCAAGTAACAAACATTCCATTTCTTCTTCTCTTCTAACTTCTACTCCAAGTTCTGAAGTAAGACGTGAATAATACATATGAGCTCCTCCACCTGTAGCCATGACTTTGACTGTGGATCGCATCTTTTCAAGGGATACATGATTGGCTTTGGCCGAAGAGGATATGAGATCTTGTAAGAAAGAAATGAGATCGTCGATATGTTCAGTTTCGAATCTAGCGAAATTGAGTAGACCACCGGGAAGAGGTGGAGGGAGGGAAGAACGTCGGGAGGATGCGTGTGGACGAGAATGAGTGAAACGTCTTTTGGGTGTCAAGTTTTGAGGAGTGAGAGCTCCGTTCACTTTCGGACGTTGACAAGTGTCGGTGGAGGAAGATGTGGGAATGGTAGTATGTTCTGTTTCATGATGTGGAGAGATTGTCGAAGTGGAAGTAGCCGTACCTGTGGACGAGGAAGCGGTAGAAGAAGTTAAAGGTTGAGGAGGATGAGGGTGAAGGAATGGGGAAGAAGGCCCAGATGTAGGAGAGTGAGAAAGAGGGAGAGAAGTTCGAGTGAAATAAACGACTTTGGCTAAAGATCCACCTATCTATCATGTCAGATCTCGTCTCTATAATCGTGATTGAGAACCGTTCAGTCTGTGACAGTAAATCATTATCATCATATCCGAGGAATGAGATCATCGATGATGCGGGATGAGCAAAGAACAGGAAGGTGATTTCGAGGTGAGTCACCCTTGGGTAGGAGAGGTGGGATGATATAACACCACTCACATCGATGGCAATATGGGATACAGGTTCAATGTAATGAGGTAGATATATACCTCTCGAATCCCTAGTCTTTTCATCAGCTAGTCGTCCCTCCTACGATAGCTGACTCACCGCCGGGGAAGCCTCTTCAACAATCTGAGCTCCTGTAGTATCCACCACTATTCTCCTAGCTTGAGGAATTGAAATATCGGGCATGGCGACTTCCCGTATACTTTTACCCTACAGTATATTCTAAAACTAATGAGAAATGATGAGAAGGAGAGGAAGGAAGGGTCGAGGGCTTTGATAATTGGAGACCGGCGGGTTGGAAAGAAATCCTTTGTTCCACTATGACGACGGTGACGGATTAGTCATTCACACGAATACCGTTGTATTCAGACTTTACATTCATGACGTAGGTCGCGCTAAAGAAAGAAAGGTGAGTGTAGCATAGACAAAGTTAGAGGTTGACGGGAAGAGGAGGGGGGGGGGGCGGGGGTTGTGGGATGTAAGGGGGGGAAAAAAAGGGGGGGGGAAAACGCAAGGGGGACAATAATTCAAAATTGACGGGCCACCTCTATCATGGAAATTTCAACATTTTCCCCTTTCTCACAAATTCGAATTTTTAGAATGATTTCCCTTCTCATGGACCCCGGTGTCATCCCAAGACAACCCTGTGCAGATTGACTTTCATAAATTGCGGACCTGGAAGATGTCAATTTGACTCTAAACATGGGTCCCTCGGCTCAAGTATTTTCGTGGAGCGGAATGGAAAGAGCCCCGAGAGGGAAAAATTTCTTGCATTATGACCGGGTCGAAGAACG
>NW_006711237.1:228227-326204 GCF_000271645.1 Tremella mesenterica DSM 1558 | reverse complement strand
TACTGTATCTATGGTCCACTCGGCTCCGAGGTTTAGGTGGGGAGGTGGAGGGAATGCAGCCGTGGGGAAGTGGCAGTGTGGCAGTGTGGCAGTGTGGCAAATCGGCAAAGTGCGGCGTGCGGCGTGCGAAATCGTCGCACGCTTCACCCTTGCTCATCCTTTCTCGATGTCACGTTGATGCATCAGCTCCCCCTGTCTACTCTGACATACCCTGTAGAAACACCATACACTAAGTATATCCATCCTATCTTTGGAGGTTTTTTGTGCAAGTCTGAACCAGGGAGAGGTCCTCAAATAGGTATTCACTTCTGTTTCAATGAATACAAAACTATTCCCGGGGAGTCTCTCATCGACGGGAGAAGGAGGTGCCAATCACTGAGGAATCATGAATCAGGAGGGAACAATGTCGATTCTACTCCGGAGTTATCACCAGACGGATACCCAGATATATAGGTCCACAGAATGGATCAGGTCAAAAGCTACAGACATGTCCTCGGGGATAAATTTGGTGAATGATCACCTCATAATTTCCTATCCTCATACTATACATTACTGCACTCCTACTCTTCTGAAATGAGCCCTCATCACACCAGCTCATTCGCAGAAATTACTGTATCTTCTTACTCCCTTCCTCTTCTGTCCCTGAGCCATTGGGGTCTTCACCGTCAGAAGATTGGTATGACCTCTCCTGGGAATTGTCACTGTCATTGCCATCACCCTTGTCCTCATTATCATCCAGTCCAAGGGCGGTGAAGCACAGGGGACAGCGATAATTACTTGGAACATTCCAGTACTCAGAGGGAAGCTGCTGTACTGGGTCTGACCAGTGAAAAGCAGCAGGGACAAAGAAGGGTGTGATTTCTACCCTTTCCATCCAAGTACCCTCTTTGCTTTATAACCATTGAGCAATCATGGTGTCTCCTTCCACTCTCTTGGAGTCAAACCTATCCCAGTGTGTTTCTGCTGTGATAGTCCCGTCCCCGGAATGTGGTGGCGGTGGATTGAGCAACAAGTATACTTCAGGTGGTACAGTGGGGTGCGGGAAATGATGGCACAAAATTGTACCTTGATCGTGTTCATCAGTTTCATGTCGCGTCTTCATGTTTACCCAGATCTTCGCATGCAGGGATCATGTAGCGCTTCTTTTTGCATTTGGACATCTTCTCCAGTGTCCAAAGATGCCTGGCAAGTGTTTTTCACCCGTTTCACGCGCTCGAATAGCGGAAAAAGCAAGGACAATAACCTATCGCCAGGTCGCCATTGAACATGGTTGTTCTCCTAGTACCGTGGGACGTCTTACCCGCCAGCTCAGTCAAAAAGGTCACACTGCCCCCTCTCCTCGACCTGGACGTCCCTCACGCTTCACCCCTCGCATGGTTCGCCGCATCGAAGTCGTTATCAAACAAAATCGGAAGAAAACATTGAAAGAGTTGATTGCTGTCTTGAAGGATGATGGGATTGACATCTCTCTCACCACTTTACGTGCTACATTGAAACGTCTAGGCTTCAAACGCCGCATTGCTCGCAAGAAACCCTTTCTCACTAAACGTCATAAACGTCTCCGACTTGCCTACGCAAAGAAACATGCGAAAGATAGTATCAATGATTGGAGAAGAACAATTTTTGTGGATGAGATGTGTCTCAAGCTTAATTGGACGACAAAATCGTATGTGACGCGCAGGGAGGGAGAAGCGTACTTGGAAGAGTGTCTGCAGCCTAAATTTATGGGTGGATGGAGTTCCTGCATGATCTGGGCAGCAATTTGGTACGGAGGACGGTCAGAATTGGTGATGTTTGACACAACTGATAGTAAGGGAGCTAGGGGAGGAATAACGGCTAGAATCTATCGAGAGCAGATCACGGAGGGACCCCTTAAAGCGGCTTGGACGCATCTCAACAACAAATGGAGGGCTTACGGTGGTGCTAGGATTGTTGAGGACAACGTTCCACTTCATACTTGTGACGAAAATCGACTTCAAGGGAAGAAACAGCGATTTCTCTATCTTGATCACCCCCCTTCTTCCCCGGACCTGAACCCAATCGAAAACTGTTGGTTGTACCTCCGCCAACGGATCTGGAAGCTTCCTAAGCGTCCTACAAACAAGATTGAATTGTTCAAAGTTGCGCAGACAGAGTGGAAGGAGATACCACAGGCAGTAATCGACAAGACTATAGACAGTATGATAAAGAGATTGGAAGGAGTTAGGAAAGTTGGGGGTGGTGTGACCAAATATTGATCCGGTTGGTCTCTCTCTTGGTGTATGAGCAGAACTGACCCTTGTCCAGAGTCTCACTAATTCTTAGATCATGAGAATCATTCATGCATGAGTTATGACGGATGAGAGACGATGGTATACTGACGCACGGATTTGACGCGGGTGCCATCATTTCCCGCACCCCACTGTATATTCCATGAAGCCGGGTATGGCAGCCTTGGAGCTGTTGACACAAGATCATGTCTCATTGTTTTTTCCATTGCAGCGGCCAGCTTCACAGAAGCCCAAATCGGGCTTTTGGGAAATAGTCTTTTCATTGAAACAATCTTCTTAGAGAACTTCTCTATCCAATCTTCCTCCGTTGCGGACATTGATGGCCCTCCACAGGCGCTTTCTCTCCTTTTCTTCTCAAATGTCAAAGTCCGTCTGTGTAATCTTTGTTAGCCGATAGAATCGGGCCAGGACGGCCGAACCGCCGTTAGAATTACCCCTTCCGTCGAATATTTCTCCGTTCAACTTATCCTCTGAACTTTATTCAATCGTCTCTGGTTTACTGCGTGTGAGTGGAATGTGATAAGTATAGAGACATGTAGAATTGATGCATGCTCTTTTTCCCCTCTGTATTACCATCTAATTATCAGCAAACAGATCAACAGTCGGAAGTCCACATACCTCTGTGTATAACTAAGGCAAGTTCCTATTCTACTCTTCTCATAATGACCTCTGTGTCGACTAAGATTTCGTTTGAGAATCTCCCCAAGTTATCCTACGATCCATCAACGTATGCTTCGTGGAGAAAGGCGATCGAGGTGTATCTACAGATAGGCGACGTATGGAATGTCGTCTCAGGTAATGATACCGAACCTGGTCGCGAAGGGGTTAGGCCGGCAACTGAGAGGGCGGGATCAGTACCTCCTACCGCGCTCGTCGACGGGCAAGTGGTTGGTAGGAGGATCTCTGGAGAAGAGTTGAAGGAGTGGGAAACGTGGCAAGCGAGGGAGAATAAAGCGCAGGGGATGATCAAGGGAACAGTGACGGAAGCTGTAATGCTTGATTTATCTGAGAAGATGTCAGCTAAAGAAATGTGGGATTACTGCTTGAAAATGCACGTAACAGCCACAAACAAGAATCAGAGGAACGTCCGTCAAGCATTGTTTAGCTATGACTTGAGGGAAGATGCGACGGCCGAAGAGATGGCTAAGCATGTAGAGGATTTCTCGAAGACAATTGCTGAAGCGAAGTTGGTAGGACTGAACTTTGACTCACAGGAACGAGCAGGTCTATTCCTCAATACCATCCTAGCACCAGCATACAGGATCATCCACGTAGAACTAATGTCCGTACCCGAAGAGGACAGGACCTGGGACAAAGTGTTGTCGATCTTTAATGCAGAAACGGCGAGACGTAAAGCGCGCCCTGTTGGTAGGACCAATAGAAAGGGATTCACGATGTTCGCCGAAATGGATAAAGGAATGAGGGTGAACCGAGATAATATCTCTGATGGTCAGCCCAGAAAAGAAACTAGAAAGTGTTATAAATGTGACACTGTAGGACATCTAGCGAAGTACTGTCGTAAACCTAAAAGAGAGGATACGAACAGGAAAGAAAACACAGATGGAAAGGATGGAGGTAAAAAGAAATGGAGGAATAATAAGAATAATAAGAAAGGACATACAGTCTCGAAGGATGAGAACCAGTCCAAGGATAACTCCAAAACCTCCTTGATATATTCATCACTGGATGGTGAACATGAGGCATGGGCCGCAATGGCCATGTCGACAGAATCATGGTTCGATGATGACAAAGGGTACACGAGTAATATCGTATGGCCTGAAGAAATTGAAAACCCGTGGGTTGAGGATAATGAGTGGGTGGGTTTAGCTACAGAGTCTAATGACGTAAGCCACACTCGTGTAATCCCCACCTGGGTGGTGGATAGTGGTGCTACTCACCACATAACTCCTCACAGGTCAATAATGACGAATATTAAAAGACTAGTGGAACCGAGAGTGTTCGGACTAGCATCTGGCAAGTCAATGACGGCTTGGGAAACAGGTGACATTAACCTCGAACTAGATTCAGGACAGAAAATGGTACTGAAAGATGTACATCACGTCCCCACAGCAAAGATAAGTCTTCTCTCCCTTTCGAAGTTACTCTCATGGGGGTGGAAGGCGAATCTAAGCAGCAGTGGTGGATGGATAGGTAAAGGTAAAGAGAAACTAGGTTTGAGAAAACATGACTCACTGTGGTCGGTACGATTCGGCAGAGCAATGTCTGCCGTGATGATCGTGATATCTACACCGAAGGCGACTTCACCACTTGAATCTGAACATCAGCGACTCGGACATATAGGTGTAGATAAACTAAAGAATCTAGGTAGACAGGGACTATTGAAGAAGGACTGGGACACTTACAAGAACGATCCCTTTACGACTGATAAATGTCCCGCCTGTATGCAGGCCAAGATAACACGTCTACCAAAGAATAAAGAAGCACCAATGTTAAAAGGAGATGGTGAAGGAGTAGGAATGGATGTCGATATTATTGGTCCGTTCGGTCCGGCGATAAAAGGCAAACGATATTTCTTCGTTGGTGTGGAAAGGGCGAGTCGGATTGTATTCGCTATACCAATAACGACTAAGAACGAAGCGTCTGATATCGTTCGACAGTGTATTTCAAAATTAGAGAAACAGCTTGGTGAAAGGGTGAGGGTGATTAGGTCTGATGGGGGAGGTGAATTTGATAGTCTCGATATGAGGGAATTCTACCTGTCAGCAGGGATCAACCACTACATCACACAAAGATACACACCAGAATTAAATGGAGTGGCGGAGAGAATGATACGTACCTTGAAGAGGATGGTATCAACGATGATGTTTGACTCAGGACTACCGAACGAATATTGGTCCTATGCTGTCAGATACGCCACCATTATAATCATGAAAACATCGATTGGTGTCAGTGGTAAATCAGGCTGGACATCACTCACAGGAAGAGACACGAACCTAGATAGCGTGTGGAGATTCGGTGAACGATGTTTTGTTCAGATACCAAGGGAGATAAGGTTGAAGTCGAACTTCACGATACCTAGGGGTTCGTCAGCCATTATACTGGGTCAGGATGAGGGTGTGAGCGGTTGAATCGTTAGAATGGACGGATCGGGACGGATCGAACACTCACAAGACGTTCGTCGCTCGACAGGATGAATGGTGGCTACTAGAGAGTCGCCAGATGTCATCCAAACCAGCCTCGATGCCATCGAAGTGGACCTAGACCCCGTTGTCAACGAAGAAATTTTCCCTGACGACCGCTCAGAAAGTGGCGAACAGGAAAATATCGATAATGAACAAGGAAATGATGTCGAGAGAGACAACTCACCTAATACAGGTCCACAACCTACTGAAAGACGACGTGGACAGGGCATCTGGGGAGGAAATTGGGTCTATGAGAATGATATCATTGAAAATGAAAGAAATGATGAGGAAGGAAGAAATGATGGGGACGAGGGGATCGTGACGACACGTCACGGACGAATTATCGACCCCCCACCGTTTTCCAGGCCTAACAGACTCATTCCTAGGATTTGGTCGCGAGCCTAATAGGTTAGTCGCACTCGCCTCTATCGCAGGTATTGAAAGCGACACTTCTCTCATCGATCCTGTCTCTCCTGAAGAAGCAGTAAACCGCCCAGATGGTGAAAAATGGTTAGAATCCATGGAGAAAGAGATATCCAACATAGAATTTAAGGATACATGGGTGGAGACGGTACTTCCACCGGGACGAAAAGCCATTGGATGTAAATGGGTATTCAAAGCGAAGACAGATTTAGAAGGAAACCTACTAAAGTACAAATCCAGACTAGTAGCTGAAGGATTCTCATGTCATGAATCACAAGTATCAGTTTCCGCATGTTTTAGTTCTGCTCTGATGCCTTTGAGGCAAGAGACCTGAACCTTTAGTTAGTTATGTTATTCTCAGTTATGATGCCTGGTATGGCATGAGACCCAAGACTTTAGTATAGTTAGATTTTAGGCGAACGTATGGTTTACGTTGTCATGCGTACTTCTGCGTGCGGTCAACAGCGTATTATACGCAGCACGGCGAGAACAGGGCGCAGTCAGTTGCTGTTAGTTAGAAAACAGTAGGGAAGGCAAGGATTGCGACGGTTTCCTACGCAGGACGACTCCACCTGGTAGAACACCTGTTTTATAGATATAAACCCCTCATAGTTTTACATACTTCTTCTTTAGTTCTTGATCAAAAGTCATTTCCATTGCCATCCTTTTGGAGTCCAGTCCAGTCCAGTCCAGTTCCTTATAACCTTGTAAGACAAGCCAGAGACATTCCTTGGGTCACAGTCCCATTCCTTGTTGGACTCAGTCTTGTTAACTTAAGTATAGTCCTTGTCCCCTTGTCCTTTGTCCTCTGTCCCAGGGTGGGCAGTATCCTTGACATCTCACAAATACCAGGTGTCGACTACAAAGAAACATTTGCACCTGTAGGTAGATCGGGATCGTTGTGAATACTCTTGACTGTAGCAGCAACCGAAGATCTCGAAATTCGTCAGGCCGATGTCGAAGGGGTGTATTTAAACGGTAAACTCGATGTCAAAATTTACATGAAATATCCCAAGGGGATAAAACCGAAACCTGGATGTAATACCTTGAAGTTAATAAAGTCTCTTTACGGTTTAAAGCAATCGGGTAGAACATGGTGGATAGAACTCGGGGAAGGATTATCTCACCTAGGTTTTTCAAGAATCAAGTCAGATTGGGGTCTTTACTATAGACCAGAAGGGAAAATCAAAGGAAAGAGAGCAGCAATACTGCTAGCCTATGTCGATGATCTAGTATCAGCCACAAAATTGAAGGAAGAAGCCAAGGAAATTTTCGATGGGCTAGGGAAAAGGTGGATAATAACCGACCTGGGGGAGCTAAGTACCATTCTCGGTATGAAGGTCACAAGGAACAGAGAAGAAAAGACGATATGGTTAAACCAACCAGCGTACATTGATAAGATAGTTCAGAAGTTTCCTGAAAATGACTTACACCGAGACCGAAAAACACCATTACCTCTTACTGCAAAAAATCCTTCGATGTCGGAAGTGGAAAGTGAAATTCAACCATTTCAAGAATTAATAGGATGTCTACAGTGGTTAGCCACATGTACTCGACCAGATATATCCTATGCAGCCTCATACCTTGCTAGGTACATCACCAAACGGACGAAGAAAGTATGGGAAGAAGGAATAATGGTAATTACCTACCTTCGGTCCACTTGTTTACATGGTATTTGTCTAGGTGGCGAGGCTAGCGATCTAGCAGGATGGGTTGATTCGGATTGGGCAGGATGTAAAGACACACGACGATCAACAACTGGCTGGATCTTTATGATGAACGACTTAGCAATAACATGGAGTTCAAAAAGACAAGCTACAGTATCGTCGTTGACAGTTGAAGCAGAGTACATCGCGATGGCTGAAGCAGCAAAGGAAGCTCAGTGGTTGAGAGGATTACTGAGGGAGATAGGCTACGATCAGCTAAATCCTACGATATTAAATTGCAATAATCAAGGATCGATATCCCTAGCGAGAAAACCTGGTACCCACCAGAGGACAAAGCATATTGATATTTGACATCATGCTCTTCGAGATCTAGTCAGTAATAAAGTTATTGAACTAGAATATGTCAGCACTGTCTTTCAGAGAGCAGATGTACTCACGAAGGCTTTAGGTGGGCCAGTACATTCCGTGAATATGTCAGCGATACGCATAGAACCACCGAAGAAGAAAAACATTGGTTCAGTATATGTGACATTAGATGATGAAATTATCAATTCCGATTATTCTGATTTTGAGGATCTAGGAGATCTATCAGGTGGAATAGAGAACGAAGTGATACCAGAGAGAGAAGTGTGGGTGGAAGGAACTTCAGAGAAGCCCACCGAAGGAAGAAAAGATACCACCGAAGGAAAAGTTCTCGTGAGCCAAAATGTAAAATTTTCAGGTGTACCTAAGAATGTGAGTAATTCCAAGATAGGTCAGAAACCACCGATAGAACCTAGAATCATTAGAGAGATAAGAAAGAGAAATAAGGAGAAGAAGGAAAAGATGAGAGAGAGGAAAGATGGGAGGATACATAATTGACTTCCTAAGGAAGTTGTTCCCCCACATCATCACAGATCATGTATCCCAGCAAGTTCTCCACATGCTGACAGGCCCTCTCAAAATCGTATAGAATATCAAAGAAGGGTGCAGATGCACCCTGTCTAGCGTTCGAAAGAGATACCAGCAACCTTCGGAAGAAACGGATCTGCCGACATGCCGCCTCCAATGTGCGGACCGAGAGGTCAGACAATTCAGAAGGTCAGAGATAATTTTCATGATAAAGTGACTAATGAACGTACCATGAGCCTCACCAGGCCTCATGAGAGGAACCAAGGGATCGATACCACCTGGAAGTGGCGAAGACATAGTGATATTTCTAATGAAAATAAAAGTTTTTTGGTGGGTGTCGATTCTATGAAATATTGTCAGCCAGGACCACAAAGGAAATTCATTGATTCTTGGAATTCTACCACCAAACCTGAAGTTTTAAGAATTAGACAGGATAGATGGAAGTTCAGAGAGTCAGAAATGAGTGATAAAAGTGGAGAAAGACGAAAGGTGGACATACCATTAATTGGAGGTAAAAGTGATGAAGTAAAAGGAAAGATAGAGAGGAGTGAGTCGTTAGTAGTGAGTGGTTACCACATGTCAGAGCGGAGCCCCACAGTACGGGGCCCCACCGAACTTCAATTCACGATTTCACCTACCACTACTACCACACACATAACTGTAACGGTACTGGAAACACGACGACTAGGTCGCAGGTTGGGTCGAACTCGATGGATGTCTCGTGGAAATCTAGGGGCTCTGGTGCTAATGGATCGTGTCTCCTCTGCAATCGATGTAGCCAAAGAATGATATTGAAGAATCAGCAAAGTTGGTACTTTGCTGATTGTACTATATACTGTCTACGGCTATCCTTGTCCTCGTCTCCTTCCTGCTGCAAGCGTCTACGTACATACTCGGACAGGTGAAAAACCGCTTTGAGCAAACCCAGTGGGGAAATCTCGAAAGGGGAAAACCCGTCCCTACCTACTGCAGCACTGCCTCCAACTCCCGCTTTCCTCTGTCCTAATCCGTCGAACTCGATAGAGTCCTCTCGATTCGTTGTTACCCCGTAACAATAACACTCAATATTTCATCATTACTACCGTCTACATCATCAGAAACCTCGCCGTCGCCATCAATAAATTGTCCGGGACTACTGCAGAGTCGTGCATTGTCCCGTGGGGGAGTGTTAGCCCATAGAATCGGGCCAGGACGGCCAAACCGCCGTTAGATAATTACCCCTTCCGCCGATTGTTTCTCCGTTCAACTTATCCTCTGAACTTTATTCGATCATCTCTGCTTTACTGCGTGTGAGTGGAATATGATAAGTATAGAGACATGTAGAATTGATGCATGCTCTTTTCCCCCTCTGTATTATCATCTAATTATCAGCAAACATCGTGGTGGTGGTACACTCAACACTCCCTCTGCCATGATCACCTAGTCTCTGCTCACTACCTAAGACGGCTTTCCCACTGTCCTAACCTTTAAACTCCCTTGACTACCTTTTGTTCCTTCTCTTTTATCATCTACTCTTAAATCCTCCATATCCTTCAAATGACGTTAACCCGGCAAAGCTTTGGTGAGAATATCTGCTTGTTGATGATTGGTTGGGACATAGACGAGTTGAATCTGACCGTTTGACACTTGTTCTCGTATGAAATGATGTCAATACTTAATGTGTTTTGTCCGAGTATGTATACCTGGGTTATTAGCAAGCGCTAAAGCACCCTCATTGTCACAATTCAATGTCACTATTCCTTTCAAATTAACCAGTTCCTTCACAAGCCCAGCTAACCATCTCGCTTCTTTTGCTGCTTCTGCCATTGCCACATACTCTGCTTCTAACGTTGAAGTAGTGACTGCACCTTGTCGTTATGACATCCAACTAATCACTGAATTGCAGAGCTTGAAGATATATCCCGTAGTAGATCTCCGTGTCACTTTACATCCCGCAAAGTCAGTGTCCACCCAACCTTCTAATCCTTTCCCCACTTCTCCACCAAGAGCTAAACCATATTCTCGTGTCTTGAGAAGATAAGCAACTATTTGTAAAGCAAGTTGCCAATGAGTTTCCAGGGGAGCAGCACTAAACCGTGCTAGAAAGTTTGTTGCAAAGCTGATGTCTGGCCGAGTACATGCCGATGTCCACATCAAGCTTCCAATAGCGGCTTGGAAAGGGGAAAAAGGTGTGAGTTCATCAGTTTCACTAACTGCTGGCTCATTGTGATGTTGAGTGGGGAGAGGAGCTGTCATTGGATAATGTTGTGAATGACCCGGAAATTGAGAAGCGACTTTATCGATGTACGCTGGTTGAGAAAGATGGATTCTTCTCTTCAAACGATCTTGTGTAACCTTGAGACCCAGAATCTGCTTCATTTCTCCCATTTCCGTCATTACCCATTTCCTCCTCAGCTTCTCCATTACCCCATCAATCTCCTTATTTGTCTGCGCAGTCATGACCAGGTCACCAACATACGCCAGGAGAATCACCAGTCCACCGTATTTTCCTGCTGGTCGGACGTACATTCCCCAGTCTCCCTCAGTCCTTCCGAAACCCTGTTCCTCCAACGCTTTCCCAAGTCCCAACCACCATACCCTGGCTGATTGTTTCAACCCATACAACGACCTCTTCAATCACAGTACTGTCCCACTGCGTTGTCGTACCATGGCTTCAGGATGTTCCATGTGAATCTCCTCGTCAAGTACACCATTGAGATAAGCTCCCTCAACATCAGCTTGTCGTAGTTCCAAATCAAATGTAGCCGCAAGTGTGAGAAGTAGTCGAAGACTTGTCATTCTACTCACTGGAGCATACATTTGTTCATAATCAATTCCAGGTTGTTGAGAGAAACCTTTTGCTACGACTCTTGCCTTGTGTTTGACGATTTGACCATCAGCGTCTCTCTTGATGTTGAAGACCCATCTTGACGCTATAGCTTTACGACCTGGTGGAAGAAAAGCTTCTTCCCATGTTCCTTTTGACTCAATATTGTCAAGTTCCCGGAGCATAGCTTTCTTCCAGTCGTCTTTATCCTTGCTAGTCAAAGCTTCTCCAGCAGTCTGTGGTCCATCAGACGGTGACAAATTTGCTTCTTCCATACCCATCTCTGACGCCATAGCAGATGCTCTTGTCGTATTGCTATACCATTTCTCCAGAAGGTTTGCTTGATATGGTACTTCACCAGCAATTCGAGCACTACGTCGGGTAGGAAGTACAGGTGGAGGAGGTGGCGGTGCAGGAGTAATTGTAGGAGCAGGAGGATCAGGTGTTGGAAGAGGATCTGCCGTGGGAATTGTTGGTTCTTGAGTAACTTGAACATCATTCCCTGTCTCCCTCTGTCCTTCCACACCATTGTCATACCTCTGCTCTGTCGCTCCACTGTTCTCCCTCACACTCACTGATTCTGGTTCTTCTTCCAGAGGTTCAGTCACAACCTGAGCTGGTCGTACAGGAGGTGACATTCCTGAGGAAGGAAGTGTTGCCGGTAAAGTCGTAATAGGACGTGGAGGAGGATTGGATACTGAGGCCGTGGGAGGAGTAACAGGTGTGATCGTCTTCTCTGGAGTTAAGGGGTGACCTGAAGCACTCTTGACGTCCCTGCTGAAAAGCATCTTTCCATCACTCTCCATCCTCACATACCAATCACTCTTTGCTGGCTCCATTCCTACGACTCTTCCCAATTCTCCCTCGTCAATATCTAACCTTGACTTTCCTCGTACCTCCCCGGGAATCTGAACAAACACCAGCTCCCCAAACATCAGAGCATGTTTGAGATGCGGGTCTCTGCCCGTATACTTCATCCATGCATTGATACCATCCTCACCCCGGGTTGTCTCCATGAAAAGATAACAGGCGTATTTCACCGCCCAATCCCAGTAGTTGTTGTTCAAATTGGCTGACGCCAACATAGCTCTAGTCATCTCTTTGAGAGCTCTATTGAACCTTTCCACTACTCCATTCAGCTCAGGAGTGTACCTAGGAGTAACTTGATGGAGAATTCTTGTCTTGTGGTACCAAGCACCCGCTGGTCCACTGGCAAATTCCAATCCACCATCACTTCTAATAAACCGTACCTTCCCTCCCTGTCACGGGCGGGGTCTTATCCCCAAAGGGTAAGCAAGGTGACTGAGATGGGGCTGTAACCCAATACTTGTCTCGGGCTCGTAGAGCTTGAGGAGTATACAGAGGTTGACAAGGGACTGAGGGAACTGAGGGAACTGCAAGATGTCAGGCTGGATCTGACTGGACTGACAAGTTGAGAATGAGATTCAACAAGAGATTCATAGGTGGGGAACAACCTGTTTGGAGGGGGTTTATATCCACAGCAAAACAGGCTGAACTGCAAAACTACAACAATAAGCTACGGAAGAACTGCTAAACATATTTGCAATTCTCTTCAAGAGAATTGGCAATCCTGACATGTGAAACTGAGAACAATAGGCAAAGGACCCAGGGGTCCAGGGGTAACTGTTACAGGTTCATGGGTGCGACAAGGAACAATAGACAGAGGACACAGGAGTCCAGGGGTAAGTGTGTCAAGCATGTGAACACAAAGGGGAACAATAGATTAAGAGCACAGGGGTTCAGGGGTAGGTGTTTCAAGTGTGGGAGTGTAAGAGATGACAATAGGGATTGTTGATGGAGATCAAGAACAATAAACCTAAGCCAAAGGGGGTCAGGGGAAGTGTTCCAGATGTGTTTCAAGTGTGGGAACACGGGAAAAGACTATCTTAGGTGGCAAGTAGGTGATGTATGACACTCCCGTCTGTCTTTCCAACTTGTTGACAAAACCTTCCAGGTGAACCAATACGTTCTGCTTGTTAGGCAGAGGTACTACAGATGCTATTCTTTAATAGTCATCAATCATCGCCAAATAATGTCGATTTCCACCAATGGATGGGTCAAAAGGACTGGCCAGATCGACATGAACCGTCTCTGCATCTGCCTTCCCCCTGGGACTTTCTTTCCCCTTGGGTGACCTTGTTGCCCTGTGACCTTGACAAGCGTCGCATTCCTCCAGCCTGAACGTATCCTTTTCCAGCTGCTCCCTCAAATAACGTAGCAGTCCATCACCTGCTAGCTTCAGGAGTTTCTCACAACGAATATGTCCTAGTTGTTCATGTTCCTCTTCCAGAAGACTTGTTCTAGCTTTGATTTCAATCACTTGAGGTATATCAAAGCCTTCTGGTTGAGATGGATTGTGGTGAACAATCCCCATTTGGACAGGATCAAGCCGTTTCTTGACAAAACCAAGTCATGGAGGTCAACCTTTCACCCCTTATCTATCAGGGTATACGCTGAAAGATAGTTCCTTGTTGCTGAGGGCGACGATTTTACCACCGTTAGGAACTGAGAAGTGAGCAGGTGAGGTAAGTTTCTTGGGGTTGGTGAATAAGTGGATGTAAGGGGAGACATGGTGGGTACATCCGCTATCAACAAGGAATTCAGGAATGGAAGAAGGTGTCGACGAATTGTCTTTGCCGATAGCTCCTATTTCAAAGTCTTCCAATCTTGCTTCCCAAGCTTGTCTTTCCCACTTCCCTTTACCCTTCACCTTTCCCTCGTCTTCATCCTCCTTCTTTGGACAATATTTCTTCATATGTCCACCTTGCCCACAGTTCCAACACTTAGGTCCTTCCTTATCACCTTTAACCCTACTATCTTTACCACCCACACATCCTTTTTTTTTCCTTAAACCCAGGTTTTCCCTTCCCCTTTGCACCATGCTCCAGGGAAACCTTCTGCATCGCTGCATTCACCTCTCTAACTACATCACCTTCTCCCCTTGCTTCCCTTCGAGCTATCTCTCCTTGGTACATCTTCCTGACGTTATCCCATGTATGAAGGTAGCCGGGTGGTTGTTGGAAGATACGAAGAGCAATGTCGAAGTCGCTAGCACGAGTGAGAGAATCAAGGAATAGTTGAACACAAATATTATCAGAGAACCCGCAGCCAGTGTGCTAGGCTTCAAAGGATAAGGAGTTGAAGGTGGTGAGATGTTTGACAAGATTGTCGACAGAGGAACTGGACGGGAGGAATAAGGTACAAAGCTTTCTTTCTATGGCTGAACGATGTTGAGGAGTACTTATCTTCATGTCGTACTCCAGCCAATCCCACATCTCCTTCGCTGTAGATAGCTCTTGAATCTCCATCAAGAGTCCCCTATCCACCCTAGCTTGGATGACGCCTTGGGCCCTAATCTCCCCCTTTCTTCATTCATCCCACCTCATCATCTCGTCTGTCCCCAATATCCTGGGACCATCCATCTCATCCTCCCTGGGCGGCATAGACCCCGCCCTCATGTACCTTGCAACCAAGAAAGCACAATATGGTTCAAGGTCGGTACCTTTGATGATGCCAATGCACCTGACGATGGTGAGGTGAAGTCGGGCTTGGGTACTCCACACATAGTAGCCGTGGGCACTGGAAAGAATGGGAATGGTATCAAGTGTGGTTCCCGTGTATTCGCTCATTTTGATGTACGTGAGCTTTGTCTTCTAGATCAAAAATTGACTCTCAAGAAAGACTTATTGTGCGCTAGGCAAGTACTACAGCGTAGTAACCCGCCACCAGGTTGGACTGGATTTCCTTCTACCGGCAAGCCCGTAGGTATGCGTCTCAAAGACGTCTCCACTGCAGTAAACTTACAGCTGTCCTTCGTCTCTACTATCCAACCAATTACGCACTTTCCCGCCTGCTTCTTATCTATTCTCCTCCGTCTAGATGTACCGTACCAGTACTAACCCAGTACTGTACGCTCCCTTAATATTCCCTCCTATTGAGAAACACAATAGTCTATAGTCCATAACCGATAGTTGATCGTCTATAGTCCATAACCGATAGTTGATCGTCGATAACACACGCAATCCCCTCTCGGCCCACCACCCATCACGGCTTCACCAGAACAGCGCGGGGTACGGTTTGGGTGCCCTGACTCTCACCAGTTCCACAGTGATATGTGATTGACTCCTATATACAGCAACAGTGATAGAGTTCGACTGTTGATCTGTTGGTTGGTGAGACGAGAGAGGATGCATAAAAGAGAGAGACAACTGAAAGTTTGATCACGCGACAGAGTTTCTCGGAGTTTACCTATGACTTGGGGTGGCGGTACGATCAACAAACAGGAAGTCAGTGTGGCAGTGTGGCAGTGTGGCAGTATGGCGACTCGGCAACTCGGCGACTTCAAAGTGGGGGTGGGTGTGAGTGTCAGGACCAGACGTTGTAGATAGTCTGCGTCACTTGTGCTATGGCTGTAGAGGCCTCGTAGGGGACAAACCTATTGATGTAGAAGATCTAATAGACCTGAAAGGTTATTGAGATCGAGTGGCAAAAGATAATACTAAAGAACACAAAATACATTCGACAAGGGGACTATGGAAATAGACTGCATCTATATAGAGAAAGGGGAACGGGGTGATACCAATGTAACGGAGTAAAGATGGAAATGGATATGGGGTAGAAGAGCGAAGTAAGACGGAGATCGATATGAGACACAGGGATCGAGGAAAAGTATCATGTGGTGTGAGAAAACGGAATAGGGGTAGTAGGAGAGGACATGGTAATGGAAAAGAAGTAGGACTACTACACTCCTGTGACCAGGTACCCATGATCCTGACAGTGAGGCATGGATCTGTTAGGGACACAGCCGGAGATGGACCCCTCCAGAGCGGCACGGACCTCATCAGACACAGCCAGAGACATTCCCCTCTGGAGGTGCATGACGCTCTAGCAGACCCAGCCGGAGTTATGGGGTGTACATCATAAAGAAGTCACAATTTTTGCAGTTCTTCTACCTTCAGTCAGCAATCTACTGATATTTGAAGGTAAGCCAACATCTCGAGGATCTTGAAGAGGTTTGAGACAATGTGATTGCATGATTGTCACAATCGTCGTTTCTTCTCCTCTACTGACCGACGGTCGACAAACCTCGGCTAACTACGTCGTAGTGGGGCGTCGGTGTCTCACTAGGACAGGGTACTCGTCGGGGGAACTACGGCTAACTTCGCCGTAGTAATACGTCGAGTGGTAAATGATAAGATGATCGTTGATGAACTGCGGCTAACTTCGCCGTGGTACGTCGAACTGCTCGCTGGTAGCTCTCCTTAACTCGAAGGTTGTAGCTACTGAATATATCGCTCGCTACTGACAACAATCAAGGATCGCTGAAGAAGTTCAGCGATCTGTAAACTATCTATACTGCCCTCTCTTCTCTGAGAACGTCCCTCAACTCTCGCACTGCCCCACGCTCAGTCCTCTTCGTTCAACTTCGCTGTACCTTGCCATATCCCCGATGTCCTACTCCGCTCACTTCGACTAACTTCACCTAACTTCCCCTGTTCTGCTCTCCCTCGGTTCCCTTCCCCTAACTTCGCCGTAGTTCTCCCCTAGGCGGGGTTATCGTGACAAATACCCTCTTGGTTCTCGTAACTTCGCCGTAGTCGGTCTCAGTGGTTCCGGTGGTAGTTGGTGATGGTGAAAGGAGGGTCGGTGATGGTGGTTGTCAGGGATGTTACGATGTGGTTCGTGACAATGATACATTCACCCCCAACGTCTCTCCTGTCATGACCACAAAAGGAAGCATTCCAATGGAAGCTTAGGAAGAGCCTAGAGACATGCATACAGTATGAGTAATGACAGGGTAGCCACGAGTACTTTGAAGAGTGGAGTGATGTGACTCACCATTGAGCGATCAACATTACAAGACAAATATGTGTAATAGTCTCCACCAGCGACTGGACACCTCCGGAGCTGCATGGCTCTCTGTCAGGACCAGACGTTGAAAATAGTCTGCGTCTCTGAGCTATGGCTATGGGGCCTCGTAGGGAACAGAGCTAGTGATGTAGTTTATAGTCTAGTGATGTAATGGATTGAAGAGACTATAAGTTGATGAGATCAAGTGGCAAAGGAGTTGCTAAGTGACGAGAAAATACATTCAACAAGACATTCGCGAAAAAAGGATGTTTCTATATACTAAAAAGGGAGCGGAGTGATACCAAAATCTACGGAGTAAAGATGGAAAATAATATGGGGTGTAAGAGCGAAGGAAGACGGAGATAGATGAGGGACACGGAGATGAAGGAAAAGTATAGCAAGATAAGAGAATAGCAATCAGGTAGGAAAGGGGAACGGACGATGCTGTAGCGGGATCAGTGAAGCGGAGATGGGAACGGGTAGGTGGAATACGACTTGTGCGTACGACTCGGAGGAACCCGCCTACAGGAACCCGAGATCCTGACACTCTTCAGCTGGGTCCAAGAGGGAAGCTTTGAACCGTGTGACACCGGAGTGGAACGTCTCCGGCTGGGTCCCTAATAGATCCGTGTCAGCACTGTGTCACCTCCCAATGTCCACGGTGTCCCCCATGGAAACAAGCTATTTTACTGGTTAGGACTCACACACTGCCGCAGAATTCGTCCGTTGATAAGAGGAGGTGATACGCGTTAATCAATCATGTCTCACCAAGAAACTATCGTATTTTCACTTTCGGCTCGTGACCAAGTGAATATGCATAGACATAGGTATATAGATTGATTCAGGTCAACCACTCCCGACACGTTGTCCCGGAGAAGGTTTGAAAGGACCGTCCTCGGTTTGTTCGTACCCACTCTGGCGTCATCCTACTATAGCTCATTCTACTTTACTAAAATATGAACACATCTTAATCTGTTACTTAGTACTCACTATCCCTACTTCTCTTCCTCTCCCCTGTCTGACCCAGTAGAGTCTTCATTGTGAGACGAATGGAAAGGGGTTTCCTCCACTGGCTCAGGGGTGGGACTGCTGTTATTGGGATCATCGAGCGACAATGACTCTTGGGGAGCCTTGATAGTGCTACGGACCGCCCAGAGTTCGGGGAGCATAGTCTCTGCACCAGTGAAACGTGTACCTCTTCCCAGTCTGACAAAGGCATCAGGGAGTCTATCTGGTGTTATTGCCACCCCATTCAGCTTGGCGCCAGCTTCAGTTTGTCGATATAGATCGATGATGGACTGTGCGTCCTCCGTCATCGAGCCATAGAAATCCCACTGCAGACCAGGGGTATTTACCATGTTCCAGCAGCTAGCTCTGCCAGGCAGTGATTGAGCCCAACTGCTCATGTTTTTGTGCTGTGATTTCACCACTCCAGGGGTCCGTCTGGCAGAACCCCAGAGAGGATTCTCAGGAGAAAGGAATGGCATTGAAAGGATTGTCGAGTTTCTCTCATCACAAAATGCCTTTCTGGGGCACGCTGAGGGCGCCGCATCACTTGTCTTCACTTTGTTCTTTGACCTCAAAGCATTGCTCTGTAACAATCGTCTTCCACGAATGATTCTATCTACCACTGCTGATGGCAGAACCATATACGGACGGTCGGGTCGATGGGAGCTCATCGATGGGCTGTGTCGGGTATTTGGTGCATTTGACTGTTGGTTGACAGGAAGTGGAGCAAAAATATCATCCAATGACTGGATGATGACAGTCCTTATTGAGGCCGGAGGTCCTCTGGTACCGTCTTGCCTGTCGGGATAAATTCCGAGCTCCCGACTCGACCAATGTAAGCTTCGCCGCCTCTGTCTGTAAGTCAAGACACCATCAAACCAAGTGACACCTTGAGTCTCTGTGTGACTGGGGAAGAATGGGGCAATATAGAGCTTTATCTGCAAGCAGTCAGCTCAGCAACTGCACAGGGAAGATTATGACAGTATAGTACTGACCTGAATGGCGTCTACATCATCTACAATAACGTTAGGGCCCAAAGTTGAATGACTTCTGTGAGATATGGGACGTAGCGACATGGAGAAGACAACCGAGTTGCGCACTCTCTCCTTTCGTTCTTGGTATCTGTGGTATGCTCTGCCCATGGTAGGATTTGAACGAGCTTGAGAAATACGTTCCATGGTTTTTTGGGACAAGACAAAGAACGAATACTCTAGTCTTTGCAGAGGTCCCTTGCAAATCTCGTCAGGACTTCTGTCCTTCTTAAGTTTGATAACATCATCGTAGCTACCATAATAGTATGTGAGAGTTTCATAGTCAAACTTGACCAATGTGGCAGAGGGCGAGGCTGGCGAAGCTCCTACTGTAACAAGCACCTGCCTGATCAACAGGACTTCAAACATTGATACTTACTCCACGTGTTTCATGTCCATACCATCCGAAAGGGTAGTAGCTTCGGGCAACGATTTGCCAGGTGAGCGTGACACGTACAAAAACGGTCTCACCAGATAGAATGGATCTCATCATCTGAGGATCTTCGGACGTATCATGCCCGGATTCCTTCAACATTCTGAGCTGGATTATGGGGTTCCCTGGGGATGATGAATTATTAAATTACGATGTCGATGTTGGTTGCCAATTGTTGCAGGAAAGAGAATGGGCTAAAGACTTAGAGTTATGTGTAAGAGGGAATGAAGGGGAAAGAGGAGCACTGCTTCTCTTTCCAACTCAGTTTCTCACCCTGGGCGCATTCACACCCAGCACAAGGGAGTGTAGAGTGGACTTGAAGGCAGTGCATGTAGTCTTAAGATGAATCTCTCCCATTGACAAAGGGACAAGCCTTTCTAGTAAGATTCTCAGCCCCAGTCTCCTCAGAAGGTGAGAATAGAGTTGGTGCGGGGGAGGACGAGAGCTCAACCCCGTCGATAACTTTTAGTTGTACGTGTTGTGAGTACATTGCCCTCCGTTCTTCCATTTTACTCCATAGGAGAGGAACACAAGCAGTCGGTAGACCCTATCAGCCTTCGAAGATCGTCCTAGGTCTCTAGCTTGTAGATCAAGCGTAGGTAGCACAGGCATAACGTACGGGATTATGACGTCCATTGAAGTTCTTCTTGGGCCTCACATGTTTATCCTAAGCAAGGATCTCGGTACATTAAGGATCCTCGAGGTATGTAAGCTTGAGCATCCGACGCCTCAATCGCAGACGGTTTGTGCAGGTGACCTCATCTCAACGTGGTATCTTGTACGACCCCTGTTAAGAGGTCATTCACCTCAGTGAGGTCTTCCATATTTTGTGAACCACAGCAGACAGATTCCAGTGCAACTTTGGAAAGGTGGGTCTTCTTCCCTCTATTTTGCTGGAGAAGCAATGGTGCCATGATATATTGCCTGAACGCGCGATATCACCTCCCCTAGCTTAACTCAATACGCGACACCCGTCTGTATCTGTGGTTGAACGAAGGATTGGGTCTAGTACCGCAAGATATGTGTGCATTTCTGCATCTAGCGTTCCAACTTGTAAGCGACCCATTGATGTGCATGTACTGTCAGGATCACGCGGTACCACGGGTACCTTACCATGTAGTCGTACTCTTTTTCCATTCCCGTCCCGGTCTCCATTCCCGCGTCCGGGCTTACTCCGTTTGCTACTACGCCTGGTACCATTCCTTCGACACCTCTACCCTTTTTTACATCTCCGTCTCGTTAACTATCATCGCTCTTCCTCTCCTATTCTACCTCGACTTCATTCCAAACTACGCATGCTCTTATCGGTATCATCCCGCTCTCTTTTTAGTATATAGACGTAGTCTTTTCTCAGCAATGTCTTGTCGAATGTATTTTGTGTTTTCCTAGTTATATCATTTGACATACACCTCATCGATCTTACAGATCTCTTCGATACACTACATCACTAGGTTTGTTCCCTACAAGGCCTCATTGTCACAGCTCATCGACGCAGACTATTCCGACGTCTGGTCCTTACATGTACCCTACATTATACCCTTCCACAAACAGATCAATTCTTTTTGTGGGAAGCCGTCTTAGCTTAGTACCCTGTTTATAGACTGCTGACGATCCTTTTCTGTTCAGACATTCGCTTCTTAAGGCGGGCTACCCTATCTGAAGAGCTCCGCATTCTTGTAACTGTTTCCTGAGTAAGTACCTCACTCAATGAACACCCTTTCCTGTAGAACCAGCCCTCTTCAAATATGAGCTTTACTATTCGAACGGGTTCTTCCGAGTCCGGACCAAAACTCTCCTGAGAGGGTACCTCGGGATAATCGGTTATAGATTTCATCGGCGTGATAGACAGGTCGTCATCCAGATGTATCGGTAGGGTGGCTACCCAGATCGCCTCACTTGTACCCGGCCTGAATTCTGCAAGCTATTCCTCAGTGAATGGTACCAATTGGGGACAAATCTACTCACATGGACTAACGTTTCGGTTATGCGAGCGGTGTGTCCAGTGTGCGTGTCCGTCAGCTGGGTGACTGTAGCGAACTTGGACACGTGAAAATATCGATCGTCCGGGAAAACCGATATGGTATCCCTCCTGTTTTCCCGCCTATCGTTTGTGGAGATGCCAGACTGAGGTGACGATCCCTCTATGCCCGTCTGGGAGCTGGGCGAATCCACGGCAGTGCTGGGGCGGATTGTCATGTTGTAATTAATTCGAGTTGTTTACCTGTATGGAGATGCAAGTAGTATTGAATAAGATGGGAAGAGTAGTTGATTCAACAAAATGCTTATATGGGAAAATACACGGCTGTTTACCATTTACACGTTCACATCAAAATAGAAGCATGCTCGCCGCTGGCCCAGACCCCCGGAACGGAATGAAAGGAGAGGCGTGGGCGCGGACCACAAGAGTTTCCCCACTTGGGAGAAAGAGGTGGAGGTGGAAGCCAGAAGCAAACTTGAGAAAAGCCTTCCTCGTGTGAGAGCAGAAAAGAAAGAGGGGACCCGAGTCGATGTACGGCAGGAGTCGCACGGTCCCACCCTCCATTCACCCACCGCCTCTCCTCTCCTCTCCTCTCCTCTCCTCTCCTCTCCTCTCCTCTCCTCTCCTCTCCTCTCCTCTCCTCTCCTCTCCTCTCCTCTCCTCTCCTCTCCTCTCTACCATTCTTACGTTGGCCCTTCGCTATATTGCACTACCAGAGCGACCGTGCCAGCTTATAACACCTCCCTTCCCTTCATATCCAGTGGTCAAGACGTTCAGGAAGAAAGACGTGAGTGAGTAGACGAGATGTGGCTCTGTCTCTTTCAGTGGGTCCGAATTCGATCAGGATCAGACGTAGCAATAACCTGCATCAATGAGCTTGAACCGAAAAACTTTGTTGGCAGCAGTTCTAGCGATGTAGGGTGTCAAAGAAAGCTCTAGATCAAAAAGAGATGTAAGCAAGAGAACACGAAACATGTGACAAGACGTCCTTGAGAAAGATCTACTTCTATATAGTAAAAGAGATTGGAGTGATAATGACGTGAGGATACATCAACGGATAGCAAAAAAAAAGGTGAAAGAACAAAGCCAAAACTTGATGCATAAGCAGACACGGAGACGTGGAAAAGTGAACGAGGTATGCGGGTAAGTTAGGGGTTGTATGAGAATGGAAAATGTCCAAAGTGATAATGAGATGGGACATCGATGTGATCTAAGACTCCCAGGTATCCGTCACTACAGTAGGTACCAGAGCTGCTCATAGTCCGAGCAATTCTATCAAGAGACAATAGGACAACCAACACGGGTGCAATTGGGAATTCCCACTTTTGCATAGCTGTTAACAACTAGAGTGTTTAGGGTCAGTACTTATCTCATTTGGCGTCTCCTCAGCCTCTTCCGTGTCTACAGTAGGTGGAACCGTATCTCTGCTGTCATCTTGGCCGTCTGTCACTATCTCAACCCCACTTCCTGTGGGCGACCTTGGTGTCATCAAAGAACTGTTTGAGACTGAACTCGAAACACCTTTTGTTTGTGGAGTGCGTCTGGGAACAGGAATTCCCGCCCTTTCGAGAGCTCTACGACCCTGGATTGCCCGAATTCTACGGAACACATTAGGGGACAGGTACTCTCGGTAACCCAAGGAGCTGCTTCTTGAGCCAAGCTCTACTATATCACATAGCTGGGTCACTGAGGTGTCTCGGGTCGGACGAAATTCATGATGCCCTCCAAGGACATGAGGAATGGCGATCCGATTTCCATTGATGATACGGTCATTGGCGTCAATTATTTGCATGTCCCACTAGGAGTTATTTCCTCTTCCTAAGCTTGGGGAGTTGAAAATAACTCACGACTGTCCATAGAAATTCTTGCTCGGTTCGAATCCAAGGACTCACATGTGTGCACTGTACCTGACGAGTAGTGCATAGAGTTGCGCTCAGCATCAACCGGTGAGGTAAGTGCAGCCCCAGTATTGAGGCTAGCTGTGAATTGGGAGTCACCCGCCAGTTAGCAGCATTCGTGTTTTGATTTCCCGTCCTCCTATTGGAGCTGGAACTCTCGGTCATTATCACCTTCAACAGTCCCTGGGGAACGATGAGATGGATGGAGATGAAGGAAACCAAATAGGAGGAAGGGATTTTGAGAAAGATGGGGCAAGATGAATGAAAGGGAAGGTTTATAGGTCAATTGTTAGCCGAAAGATTTGGGCCAGGACGGCCGAACCGCCGTTAGATAATTACCCCTTCCGTCGAATACTTCTCCATTCAACTTATCCTCTGAACTCTATTCGATCGTCTCTGGTTTGCTGCGTGTGAGTGGAATGTGATAAGTATAGATTCATGTAGAATTGATGCATGCTCTTTTTTGTAAGCCGATAGAATCGGGCCAGGACGGCCGAACCGCCGTTAGAATTACCCCTTCCGTCGAATATTTCCCCGTTCAACTTATCCTCTGAACTTTATTCGATCGTCTCTGGTTTAATGCGAGTGAGTGGAATGTGATAAGTTTAGAGACATGTAGATTTGATGCATGCTCTTTTTCCCCTCTGTATTATCATCTAATTATAAGCAAGCATTTTCCCCGTCTGTTTTATCATCTAATTATCAGCAAACAGTGATGTAGTATGTAGTCTAGTGTTGTTGAAGATCAAAGCCAAAGAGAGTCTTTAGGGATTGAATGGCAAAAGATTTACTGATTGACAAGAAAATACATTTAAGAAGATGTATACAAAAAGTGTCTGTCTCTGTATAGTAAAGAGGAAACAGAGTGATACCAAAATCTATGGAGTCAAGATTGAACATCATATGAGGTAGAAGAGCAAAAGAAAAAAGGAGATAGATAAGGGACACTGAGATGAAGGGAAAGTATCATGTGGTGTGATTTAGCGACCAGGGTCAAAAGGAGAACTGGGGAAGCCCGTAATGGAATTGGTGAAGAGGCGACGGGAACAATGAAGCGGAGAGGGGAACGATGGGAAAGGAGTATGACTCTGAGAAACCCGTCCTCGGTATCCGTGATCCTGACATGAACTCAGAGTCATGGGAACCTATTCATATCAATACAAAGGCATCACACAACTCTTCTTATAATCCTTGTACATGAAATGAACACCTACTGAAAGCTCCTGTTGAGATGGATAAGAAGGTGCCAGCTCAAATTGTAATGGGTGTACCCAGTCAAGTGAATCTCAGATACCAAATGGACGCTCTTGAAGAGAGAGAGACTGTGCATAATCTCATGCGGGCGGGGACTGAGAAACAGTACTGCAGCCAAGCTCAAATCTGTCCCTGAACAATCCTGCTCACACCGGTGAAATGATAGATTGCCTCAGTGTACGGAAGGAAACAACCGTTGAACACGAGTGGTACGGCATTCAAAAGGTGATGGAAGTGATGGCAAAGGTGAGTGGGGTAGTGGTCCTGATGACTTGAGAAAGCTCCTGACAGAAGGAGAGTCTCATCATGAAGATATGAGTACATATTTGTAACACACTGGAAACACGATGACTAGGTCGCAGGTTGGGTCGAACTCCCATGGGACTCTCGTAGAAATCGAGGTGTCTCTGGTGTGAATGGGTCGCGTCTCCTCTGCAATCGATGTAGCCAAAGAATGATATTGAAGAATCAGCAAAGATGGTACTTTGCTGATTGTACTATATACTGTCTACAGGTATCCGTGCCCTCGTCCTCTACCCCGCTGCAAGCGTCTATATACATACTCGGACAGGTGAAAAACCATTTTGAACAAACCCAGTGGGGAAAATCTCGAAAGGGGAAAACCCGTCCCTGCTTAATGCAGCACTGCTTCTAGCTCCCGCTTTCCTCTATCCTAATGCGCCAAACTCGATGGAGTTGTCTTGAATCGTTGTTACCCCGTAACAATATTATAAGCAAAAGCAAGAATGGTTAGAATTGAAGCTCGACCATCATTCTCCTCATTCTTTCAAGTCAGTCATTGCGGATCTTCGTCGACGTCATGTGTCTCTTCCGAGATTTGCTGCAATCGGGCAGCCTCAGACTCATCGTCTGGTGTGCCTTGAGCTGGATTGGTTTCCGGAGACGCAGTTGTGACAGTTTCTCCTACCATAGATTCCCGGGTCGACGATTCATTGGCTTCTGGGCTACTTGGGGGAGTCTCAACACGGTTATCTGTCAGTGTTTCTCCTGTCTCGGCGTCGTGTGAATGGGCAGGTCTTCTTTTTGAGATATCCTGGCCTCTCAAGGTACGCAAGTAAGTTCGGCGTGAGAAGGACTTCCTATCGTTCAAACGCCACGGACCTGGCCCATGATGGTTGGTAAGCATGTCTTTTATGGTGATGCGGCGAAAAGAGGGGGCTGTCCATCCCCATAGGAGAAGGGAAGATACACGTCTGTGACGATCGGAAAACTGGAAGATTGACTGTAATTCAGCTCCGCAATCTTCTGCCAAGTAACATACCACAACCTCCGTGAAGCTTATGCGTGCTATGGATCCGTCGGGCAAGCGCGCGAAGTTCACTCGCGGGCGAATGTACCTTGAAAATATCACCGGACATGAATCACTCGTACGTCGGGTGGACGTGGGCCTGTCTCCAGGGTTTGAGTTGTTCTGATCGTCAAATCCGGTACTTTCCCCGTCTTCCGTCGAGTCAGTGGATTTTGATTGCTGCGACGTTTCATCGGACATGGCGGAAGTTCTCACAAGTGTTTGACGTTGTCGGAGGAGTAGCGTTCTGAAATACCAATGAGTATGGTGATAGGATTGAAGAGTGAAGAAGTGATGGAAGCTTCAAATAGCTTCTCTCTAAATACACAGTAAGAGGCAGTGTCATGTTCGTGCTGAAAGGTTGTCATTTAGAAGGCGTCGAAAGGATTAAGCCATCGCTTCTGGGCGCACGGACCGCCACTCTCCATCGAGGTGAAAGGCGATGTCCGGCCGACCAGTGCAGACCACACCTTCCCTCCGTACCTCCGTCTCGCCCCAGTAGTCGAGGCGACTTGCACCTTGGGAAAACGTATGTTTGGGGATGTTTCTTCGTCTGGCCGTCCTGAACACTCTTCGAGGTTAAATATGATAATCAAACGCGAAACAATCTTGTACCGAGACACAATGTCCAGTGATACATCCCTACCCCTCGATAGTTGTGTCAGATACACACATTAATCATGAGTCATCGAGGGATGATGAACTTATGTCCAGGCAAAGGAAACCCAAACAACAGGACACCTTGACAATATCTCCATCTCAAAGATCTCTTATGAGGGTCCTGATAGACTGCAAAATCCACGTCGACCTCACAGGGCCATCTACCCAAGGTGTACGTTTGAGGGCCCCCCCGAATCATTCTATCTTCTGTACACTCGATCCATCCGCGGGTATATCTAGTGTGAGGGCCTTGCTTACTCTTGACCTGAAAATTATTTGGGCCCTTCCAGGATAAGCGGTTTGTGGTAGCCGAGGAGTATGTGTATCTGTAAGTATGTCGATTATAGATGGTAGCTCACAGCTTTCCTTCTAATGCTCCACATATGACGTGAAAGGCGATGCAAAACCTATGATAAAATGGTGCCAATCTACCTGGATTATGTATCACTTTTGACTTCAATGACCTACCCACTTGTACCCCTCCAAAAGCTCGAGGAATGTGTACGTCACTTAGACCTCAGGGAAGTGTGGTCCTACCTCAGCCTCATCCGTGTCCTTCTCCCCTCCAGCGTCTCCATTGTTGGTATGATCACCGGACCGGGCAACATTCCAATTGTCACCTGTTGACGTGGGGGCATGACATTCCGCTTGATCTCGTGAGGGCTGAGGTGAATCATCTTGAGAAGGCCTCTCGACAAGTTCTGTGACATCGTCTGAAGTACTCGTACTGTCAGAAGTGTCCGAGGGATCCCATGGCTTGTAAGTCCTCAAAGTCAAAAAAACACTTCCTCGAATATATGAAGTGATCCGAAACAGTTCATTTGCCGGACCGGCCTGCCACGTCTCTTCGACCCACTTACCAACGTCCCATCGACGGCTCTGTTGCCACGAAACTATCGTTCTCTGTCCCAAGACTTCTCCAAACGTGTCACGAAAAACGACAACCATCTATGAATCAGCGCGGAACGTACATCTCTATTGTTTGTGTGAATAATAAGCACGTACTCTGGTCTGATCAGTCTCTACACGCCAGTTCCAATCACCGGCGCTTGAAGTAGAAGTGATCGTTCGTCTCTGAACAACCATGGTCACACCTCTCACCTCTGACCTGAAAGGCAGATGGGGGGAATACACCTCACTGTCTCTTTCGGCTTCTCCACCATTATCACTCTCATCATTGTCATTGTTCTCTAGCTCTTCCCTTTCCTTGAAAGGCCGAGAGTGTTCCGACATGTTTGGGTTAGTATAGCAAACTTGGGGTGAAAGATTCAGTGATTCTCTGGTCAGGAGTTCTAGAAAGAAATGTGGAACTGAAGTGATCCTGGTGGCAAAAATTAAGTCTAGAAGACAAGAGGAGAGAGTATCAATCATAGGGTGTGATGTAATCTAAACAGATCTGTCCTCAAAGGATCCAACAATTTCTGGAATCCCCACGGGTGGCCAGCTCCGATCTCGCCGGATGAGACTCTTGCGGACATCGAAATCGACGTGGTGTCGGCTCGAGATCGGTCAGTATATGAGAGGTCATTCAGCCACTGCGTCAGCATCAGTCTCATGGTCACATCATGCCACGCCAATCGCCGAAAGAGGATGTTTTGAGTCAAAACCTTTTATCAGGCAGATGAAATTAGCACAAATATCAGCGAGTCAGGTTTGTACACGACTATGGCAGAAACCACAAACATTGTAATCAAGAATTTTCCATCATCCACACCCCAAATCAACAAATTGTGTATTTTCCCATCTCCATTGCGACTTCGTCTTGATATCTAAGGCTGCACTTTCCAATCATATGCTTGTTCCCAAGCATCACCAACTTTGAGTACCGTAGTCTCATCAAACAACTTTCCCATAATCATCAATCCTACAGGCAAACGAACTTGGGCGTCTTCAGGGGTACGAACGTCGGCCGGCATGGGAGAGGTGAAACCCACAGGAAAAGTCATAGATGGGTGTCCGGTGAGGTTGGAAGCGGCCGTGTTGGCAGTGATACCCGCTATCGGTTAGCTTTTTCTTTTCTTCGTCGTTTACTCTCTTCTGATGTGAAACTACGGATGAACCAGTATGAACGTTCTGTTATCGGAGTGAAGGGGGATGGAAGAATGGACAATGAAACTTACGGCCAACTTCGTTCCACACCAAAGGTCCAGCTCCAACGGGAATATGTCTCCTTGCTGGTTGATAATTGGTAGGCATGACAATAGCGTCGTACTTTTCGAACAACGCATCATATTCGTCTCTCAGTCGCCGAGTGACATTCTGAGCTTTGCCGTAGGCAGTTGGGTATTTGACCCAGCCATACTCGCTAGACAATCAGCTAGCTATGAAGAGTGGAAAGATTTGACTCACCATGACATGGCAGTACCAGAGACGTAGTATTTCGCTTTGTCGTATTTCTCTTGAGTCCAAGGGAGGAGATGGGCCCAGTAATCGGTCATGTAAAGACCTCTACGTCCGACTTGACGACCTTGACGAGTACCTCCTGAAGCGAACTTGTTAATGATGTGGGATAGCGATCCGGAGATTTTGTGACTGCCGATGAGCATTCGACGGCATACTTCGGGACGGCTAAATGACTCTACGCATATCCTTCTACAGAGTCCAATTCGACTTTCGTGAAGTAGCATCCCCCGGAATATCCTTGTGGTACACATAGTCTAGAGTACGTCTGCAGAGGCATGATCGGAGAGAAGTGAAGGTAAAAGACTTACGTAGGCGCAGAAACCTCTTCTACGATCGCACCAAGCTCCTTGTACTTCTCGATGGCAGCACGTACTACCTTCTCCAGATCCGGGCTCATAGAAGGGTCCAAGAATCCTTCTTTGAGAACACCAATATGCATGCCCTTGACACCCTGGGGACGAGAGGCAAGGACGAGCTCGGGGTATTTGGGTACGTTTTCTGGAAGGGGTGCACCAAGTTGACGATCATCGAGCTTGTCGTATCCTGCTACGGCCTGAAGGAGGCGGGCGGTGTCAAGCACAGTTCGCGCCATGGGACCAACGTGATCAACACCCGCATCGGAGGTGAGCTGAGGTCAGTATCGTCCTTGTTACGATTTACCTCCATGTGACCAACCAACTTCATCTAATCCAATAGTTTTTTGGAAAATACGTGGAGTCACCAAGCCACAGACTGTGTAAGATGGAAGGGAAAGACAAGACGCGAAATAATCAACTCACTACCCCGGTGTACGGCACCAATCCGAAAGTCGGCTTCAAGCCAACAATTCCGCAAAGTGATGCGGGCTATCCATCAGCTCCATCCTCTTCTCCAAGGTATACATTTGTGACTCACAATACGGATACTTCCACCTTGATCACCACCGATACCCATGTCGGCCACACCGGCGCCGATGAGACTACCGCACCCCGAACTGGATCCACCGGCAGAGAAGCCATATGCGTAAGGGTTCTCGACGGGACCATAAGGTGACGAGGAGGATGATGCGCCGTGAGAGAAGTTCTAGGCATCAGCCAGCGATCTTGGATATACTCCTCCCACCCGTGAATACCGATTTCGACAGGCAGAAATCAGGTTCATGGTTCATGTGAAGACCCTGAGAGAGGCTATGACAGGATTGGGACATACCTCACAAGCCGCTTTACCGAGAACATGCCCTCCATTCTCAAGGACACGAGTGACGACGGTAGCATCTACGTCGGCTATCGGTCAGCTCTATGTCTGCTATCTGTACCAAATACCAGTCCACCTCATACACGACTAAGCATCCGGAGTGATAAAGAGATGACTGGATGATGAGAGCGCGATTTAGTGGAGCTGGGAGGGTCAGGTAAACCACTCACGAATATAATTCTCAAAAGCGTTGGTACCAAAAACCAAAGGGACACCTGCCACAGCGATAGTATCCTTGAAGACAACCTTTTTACCACTCAACAACTTGCCAGTGCTATCGACCGGATCACCAATATCGGCCCTCCAAGCGAAAGCTAGATTAGGGTTGTCGGCACCTTTAGGAAGATGGACATTCGTACGGGGAAAACGATCAAAGTCAGGTTTGGGTTTGTAGTCTAATCGTTAGTAACCTCATTGCGGGTGTTTCACTCTTTCGAAATATCACCCTCATTTTTGTCTCACACCGCATTCCCATCCTTCTGAACAGAAGAAGCGGACGCCAACATCAACGGTAATCTCCGTGTTGGAGGACACAGATCGTTTACACTCGTCATATAAGCAACATGGGGTGACCTGACGGGGGTGCGGTGTACACGATACACAACTGAAACTCACCTTCCTGTGATAAGATGATCGCAGCAGCGGCATCCGTCTTGGCCAACAACTTCATATAATCTTCCTTATGTCCCTCCGGGATGGTGAATTTGAGTTTCTCCGCGGCCAGATACATCTCCTCAGTAGTTACTCCCTTAGAAGCGGGGATGAGCCCTGGTTGAGGAGTCAACGGTGGGGAAAGTGGTGTTACTGCCATTTTGAAGCTTGTGCCGACAATTACTCTTCTGGTCAAAGCAGCGAGAGAGCAAGTGAAGAGGTTATCGAAGTGGTTAGTATAACGTTTCTGTCCCAGAAACGAATTAGACGCATGTGATTTCGTTCAAAGTGGAGGTGAGATAACCGGGTGCCACTTCCGGACCAGGTATGGAAATGTTCCGACGTCAGGCCCTGATAACCTAATGGGCCTCCACTACTTCTGTTAGATAGATCCCCCTATGCTTGCGCTAATCTATTCTCGTCTAGCGCTACTGTACATGCTACATGTAGCGAACTCTCATGTTTGCTTTGACCATTCAGACCAATCCTCTCTCTTCCCCGTGATCGTGCCGGCAGGTGGCGTAGAGAGCATGACAATGGGTACCAAGCTAGGTCTTCCATGTGCGCAACTGAACGGATTTCGAGTCTCTGCTAATTGCGCGACCAACCGAACGCATTGTTCCTGATCAAGTTTGTCTTGGAACATGATAGCACCTGCCGTCAACTTCCCTCCCTATTTCACTATCCATGAGGCAAAGAGCAACAACTGGCTTATCGAAGGTGAATCGTTTTCAGGGTTCGATTTCTTTCAGGCACCGATCGGAAGTGTCTTGCGGGCAGATTGAGAATGACAAACTCACTTCGACAGGCTTTGGAATTGACCAATTCCAACATCTCCTGAGGCATCCATCTTAGTATTCGTCCCTGGTCTATGTCACGATGGTCATTGATACTCCCCAGCATAGTTGAGATCTCTCCCAGCCCGTCCAGCACCACAGGGAGATACAGCTTGACCAATCGTGCCATCTCCTGACCATCTTTCCTTCCTAGGCGAGGTAGAATACTGGGATAGGCTCGGATGTGGCACTGAACCCAGTCGACGGTTGTCCAATCAAGCTTGGAGTCCGGAAGGCATAAGTCAATACCCCAGCGCCGAAAAATGTCTCTCGCTACAGTTCTTGACAGCTGCTGAGCTTCTTCGCGACTTATAACGAAGCCGAGGTCGTCTTTGGGTCTAGTGATCGGGATATCATTTTTCATAAACCCTACGCACAAGTCGTGAAGCAGAAATTCTACCGAAACACGCTCGTCGGCTGCATGCTGATCGACGAGCACCACTATTCGGGATGAAATCGGCGCTGCTTCCTCGGTTGGAAGGACGCAGCAAATGAACTTGTCATCCACTTGACCCAGGACAGTCGCGGATTTCAAGACATGATGGGGAAAAGTGATCTCGTTTTGGCAGCTCCATTTGACCGACGAGGTATGATTGCCCGATGACAGGCCAGCTTCGACGCAACACTTGGACGAAGAGGGTAGCGGAGGCAGAGGCGTGAGTGTGTGATTGAGGGAAGATTTCAGGGGAGTGGCATTCCATACACCCGTATCGACGTCGGCGAGGATGTCATCGATCCAATCCGGCCTCTTCTCTACACCGAGCTTACGGACGGACGTCACAACCCGCGCACGTTTTCGGACAGGCTCAGACGCTGCATGTGTGGGACGGTCTCGTGGATGGGAAGGTGTGAAGGGTCTAGGAGCCTGGGTGGGGGTGGAGATGGGTCTGTGAAGGTCGGACAGTGATTGCATTGGTGAAAGGATTTGCGTAGCGCTAGAAGCGGACCGCTCGTGGAGTCTTGCGAGCGGCGTGGATGAAGAATCATGCAGTGTATTCGTCTTCGTGTGCTGAACCAGAAAGTCGTGACGCTTCAAAAATTCGTCCACTACTGCTAAAACAAAAGCTTTGACCTTCTCCAGGTCCTATCAGTCAACATTCGGCATACAGTGTTTGCACATTATTTCGTACCTTGTAGCCGAGGAGTCCCTTCTTAGGTTCATATTGAACATCGACATCCTCGGCAGGTATGCACACATCAAGGACATAGACTGGATGTTTGTCCAACTTTCTGGGAGATCGGCGAGAATCTGAATGTGTCAGCTGATGCGAGTATGACCTAAGGGTCACTCACGGCTAGATGCCACCTCAAATGGCTCATCTTGGTTCATCGCCGAAAAGCGGGAATGAGAGAATTTCTGAGATATCGCCAAATGGAGCTCACTCCTCTGGACTGGGTAGTGATTGACATCTTTCAATCAGCCTGTACTCCACTACGACACCTTGTTGCAGCTCACAGAGGTGTTGATGCACCTCAGAGTCAATACGTTTCTCTTTCGAGGATAAAGTGACTAACTCTTCCGGACGCCCCTTCAAGTGAGATGAACCCGTCGACACGCATGAAACCAGATGACACGCGAATTTTCTGCACTCTCTGCTGATCAGCGGTGTTCCACAAGTCTCAACTCACCTCCACTAGGGCACCTCCGTATAGCTCCTTGAATGTGGCAAGGGAAGCGTCATGCTTTCGTCGTCAACAGGGGCTTGTTTGAGCTTTAGAACTTACAGAGCTCATAGTCATAATCTTTTTGGATGACGAAGATGACGTTTCGACATCCCGATCTTCCCATACGGTCCAGCTTACCGACGAATGGGCCAAGGCGAGGGTCTCAATGACTTTTCTGCAGGCAGAAAGAGTGGAAGATCGAGACGAGGCTGCTAGAGCGGCTTGACGAACCGGTATCTGGGATCAGGACAGTCACCAACGAAGCCTACAGAACTTGTAAGACCCTTGTAGAGTGGCGCTCGCAGCATGGCCCCGTCAAGGTGAACAGACTGGGCAAGGATGTTGGTAACCCACGCGAAGTGGGGAGGGGGGAGAGGATAATGCAAGAAAGTGGTCGTGAGGTCATGGGAAGACGAGTGGAGTTAACGCACTCCGTGGAATATGTCCTTTACGATGACCGTCGTCCCAGCCTTCCCCAACGGCCTATTCGAAAGTCCATGGAACAAAATTTTGGATCCCTGACCGTCAGCTCCAGCTAGTCGATTGGTAAGAAGCATAAGCTGACCTTGATAATTTTGGCATATGTGCGACTATCATTTTCTGGCCGGGTATAAACCTCGAGCAGACCTAGAGCGGCTATACTGGCCAGGGCTTCTCCTCGAAAGCCGTAATGCCCAGCATGATGGCCAGTCGTGGATTTGCTTGTCACTGACAAGTATTAGCTCATGTCGAAGGAGAGAGACAAGATGAGGAAAAAGGGGTGCAGGTAATCGTGACAAGAAGCTCAATAGAGCGTTAGTGCCTTGCAGAACTATCGACTCGGGCGGTCAAAAGTGCGAAGCACGTAGAATGAAGGGGATGAGAATGTAAACCGAAAGAGCAAGAAGACACAAGAAACGATTGATCTGTAAGGTGGGTTGTGAGAGAGTAAGATACAACGTGTAAAGTGATGACTCACCGAATCGTCTGCCCACCTGAGTGAGCTGCTGCAGTGGGATCCCACAGCCATCATCTTCCACTCTCAAGCTCTGATCTCCATCTTCGAGGCATATTCTCACTACTAACGACTTGGCAGAAGCATCCAGAGAGTTCTGAATCAGCTCCGAGAGGATCTGGGGGAGGGTCGGGATAATGAGCGAAGATCGTATTTGAGTAGAAGTTGAGCGAGGGAGGGGGGAGATGAAGGGTAAGGTTGGGGTGGGGTGGAGGGGCATTCCATGACCCTGATATCTCACACTGATATCTACCTACTTAGTGATTCAATCCTTCACTACCACAAGAGGGGATCCTTAAGAGTGATAATGGGTGTCTAGTCAGGGGCAACCAGGAGAAAACTACAATGGTGATGACGGATGGAGGAAAAGAGGGAGAAGAGTGGGTGGCAAATGTGGCGGAGCTGGCAATGTGGCATTTCGCTCATCCGTGCACGGGCCGCCACAGTGTCCCGTTGACTATGAGCCATTCACTGCAATCACTGCTCTATCCTAGAAATCAAATAAGCGAAACTGACGCTTATATGGGAGGAGGGCAGGGGCTCACCATAGAGGATGAACATTTTCTGATACGTGAGACATGACAAAGGGTTCAAACCTCCTTTCACCTTCCTCCCCCCTAGTGAAATAGGTATGCCAGAGTGATGGGGAGTCGAATCATCTTCTTCTCGTCTCGTATCATCCATCAATCATAAAAGGCAAGTTGTAGGTTTTCAAGTTAATCAAAATCAGAATCTCGGTGACACTCATAAGACGTGTGTGTGTGAGGAAAGTGCGCTGTCGTCAGAGAACGCCTAACCAATCATGTCAAGCCAAGAACATCACCTGTCTACTACAACCAAAGAGAATGTTGGACTCTCACAAGAAGTAATCAAGAGATCTAGTCAAGTGCATCATCTTGTCCCCTTATCACCCCGTAGGATCCCAGCAGATAACAAGAACGCGGTACCCATAACCGCACGAGAGCTCAATCAAATGAAGGAACCGTTCCAACCAGACGCAGTTCGTCCGTCCCTCGAAACGGTGGGCGCCCTCTGGTTGGCAGTGAGCGGACTTCCAGCGTCTCTGCCCGAGAGTGTACACACTGTCAATCGACGTTCGGTTTCCTCCTCCATCGTCCATCCGATTCCGAAAGATGTACCTAAACCCTCAAGGGGATTGGAAATACCTCAAGAGAATGATGGGGGACATACACCAAATGATGGTGGGAACCTCAAAAATATTGAGGGGAAAATGAAAGGGGAGATGGACTTTCTATCAGCTCTGAAGATTGATCCTCCCACAACCGACGTCGTTTTCGGATCGGATCACTTGGAAGAGCAGGTGGTGGCGTCATCACCCCGTTTCAAACTCCCTGCAGAGGTGAGTCCCCTATATGTTGATTGAAGTTTTGAATGCCGGACCCCACCTTGCAACAGTGCTCTCATCTGAGTCCTTCAGCTCCCCTTCATGTGGACACTGAAGTACTCTTTCTACCTAGATCTGTGTGTGATAGAGGATAAGGAGATAGAGCAAGATGCGGAGGATGATGGGACACATTGTGAAATAAGCTGACCGGTAGAAACCACATCTTACAATCAAGAATGACAAAACCAAGTCACTAGCCAATCATCTGGGACTGGGTTGGGTAATTGATAGATCAGGACGTACCAAGACTGGTGCACCTAGTTCCCCTACTCGCCCAAGCGCTTCTCTACTTCCTCGATTCTTAAAAGCTCCATTCACTTGGGGAGATGCAGAAAGTGAAGTCTTTGATCCCACTGGTCAACGTGAAAAGCCGGATGGAGTCGAAGGCCTGCTAGTAGAGCTTGAGGAGCCGGACGCAAAGCCCAAGAAGCTTTTGCCAAGAGATGAGGATGGAATCTACTCGTCCGTCTTTGGTGACCAGCTGGCTGCAACCGGTCAGTGGGACGTGGTTAGGGAGGATGCTCAAAGAAGAGTAGTAAATGTGGATGGACATGAGGGGAGAGAAGTAGCCCATGATTGGCAGGATTCAGGCAAGAAACTCATTCCAAGGGAAGAGAAGGGGATATACTCTTCCATACTCCATCCTCACGGGTCACTGGAGCATTCGTTTCCCTGAATTGATTGGCCGTCGGAGCAGAGAGTGGATGGGGTACGAGGGATAGAGGTAAATGGATCGCATGCGGAGGTGTCTTATTGGGCACCAAGTGCGGAATCTCACGAAACGGGATGAGATAAAACCCTCGTAGGACTCATTGGCGGCCTTTGCAGTCAGGGATCATTTGAAGGCAGAGCGGCAAGAGGGCAGTTGTACATACAGTATGTCCAATCCGAATGTGCCCCCAGCTGTAAGAGTAGGACAGTAATTGAAGCTGCTACACAATCCCATGACATCATTGAACTGACTAAAGCTTCACACCCGATCAAAGTCATTGAAGAAATTCTCGACTTATCATCGTCACCGTTCATTCATCTCTCGTAAATACGTTATACTGTGTATCGGTGTAAGGGGTCAACCTGTACTAGAAACAGGCCTCACAAATCCTCACATGGAGGTAGGCAAGGTAGCATCTCGTAGCCAGCCTGTGATCTCCTCTGGGCTCCAGGGAAAAGGTGATTTCTCTGGGTTCTCACAATCCACCTGAATGCTTGTTTTACATACTGTTGTCACCGGTAACCCAGTGAGCCTGTAACTGAGGGACGACGTGCCCCCAACAAATTCCGCCACAGGGTCCGCTTCAGCTTCACAAGGCATAAAAAGGTTTTGGAAGCTAGGCTTTATGACTAATTTCGAATCAGTATTTGCGAATTTCATTGTCAATTGGATGTCGTCAATCTTGTGTTTCAAACACTGTGGAAGTATGCCCTCTCCTGATGGGAAGTGCGTCGCGCGCAGCTCGCCACTTTGGCCATTCGCGATATGTGTCTCAACCTGCAGGAATGTCAGTGCCAACTCCTCAGGGGTATCTCCTGGCTTTGTAGTTACTCACGACGTTGAGCTTCCAAATGGAGGTCACTCTGCCGGTCTGAGGCTCGTGCAAAGTGACTCGGTAGCCACTTTCAATAGTGACGAATTTAGTGAGTTTAGCGGAAGAGGATAAAGACCCAGTCCCGTGTTGTGATGCTGGTACCAAACTCATCACGACTAGAGAGCTTAAGATTGTCGGTGATTGGGTGGAAGAGTCAGAGCGAGTATTAGTAGAGATGAGCCTCTGAAAGTGATACTGATCCGGTAGATGAGGGGAATAGTGAGGAATGACAACTACAAGTGAGGTTTATATCTCCCGCCGCGAAAGTTGAGGCGTAGAGGAGGGTAAGGGAGCTGGCTTTACTTTTGTTCAGATAGTGTGAGAGCTTCCCCACTTATCAACATATGAGAAAGGAAAGAAAGTCTGAGAAGCTGAGAAAAGAGCTCAATGGTTTGAGTGAAGAGATTCAAAATCCTCTCACCTCTTGCTTGTTAGCCGATAGGATCGGCCCAAGACGGGCGAACCGCCACCAGATTCTTTCCCCTTCCGTCAAAATTCCCTCCGTCCAACTTATCTTCTGAACCTTATGCAATGGTCACTAGTTTACTGTGTATGAATGGACTGCACTTAGTATAGAGACATGTAGAATCGGTGCATGCTCTTCCCCCCCCCCCCTGTCAGGACCAGACGTTGAAAATAGTCTGCGTCTATGAGCTATGGCTATATGTTACGGAGTAACAACGAATCGAGAGAACTCCATCGAGTTCGACGGATTAGGAAAGAGAACAGCGGGAATTGGAGGCAGTGCTGCAGTAGGTAGGGACGGGTTTTCCCTTTTCGAGATTTCCCCACTGGGTTTGCTCAAAAGCGGTTTTTCACCTGTCCGAGTATGTACATAGACGCTTGCAGTAGGACTTAGAGGAGGACGCGGACTCTTGTAGATAGTATATAGTGCAATCAGCAAAGTACCAACTTTGCTGATTCTTCAATATCATTCTTTGGCTACATCGATTGCAGAGGAGACACGATCCATCACATAGCACCAGAGACACATAGATTTCCACGAGACTTCCATCGAGTTCGACCCAACCTGCGACCTAGTCATCGTGTTTCCAGTACCGTTACAACAAGCTTGTAGTAGCTTGTTTTGCCAAGAGGGCAGATTAAAATGACATGCATGTCATCACTGAGGCAACATTGTTGGCGTACTTTGGCGATCCAAGAGTTGTGAGGAGGAACGAAGGGTGGATTTTCATCAACATGTTCAAGGATCCACCGTCAATTCTTGTAGTCTTTGTCTGTTATTGTATATTTAAAGTGTTGCTCTTGGAACCATTCTTAAAATGATTGCTCGAATTCCACACTGAACGCACCCTGGACAACAGACATGATCATTGTAGTTTATGAAGAAGGAGTTGAAGGGGTTGTCTTGTGGATGTTGAGTCAGGAGATCAGAAACCACAGTCCTTGGGAAAAACAGAAAATTCATGAAGTGGCGGATCTCCATGACGCTTCAGAGGGTCATGAGGCAGGACCATGACGCTCGGGAGAGTCATGTCTTCCGTGCATCACAATCTAAACCGTGACCCTCCGGAGCGTCATGTCTCCGGTGTGTCACCTAACAGCTATGTGATGGATCATGTGTCCTCAGCAATCAATGTAGCTAAAGAATGATATCAAAGAATCAGCAAGGTTGGTACCATGCTGATTGTACTGTACAACATACTGTCTGCAGGTGTTTGTGTCTCCTTCCTTCCTTGCTGCAAGCATTGATGTACCTACCTTATTGCAGCATGGCCTCCTGTGACGGAGTAACAACGAATCGAGAGAACTCCATCGAACTCAACGGATTAGGAAAGAGAACGGCGAGAGTTGGAGGCAGTGCTGCAGTAGGTAGGGACATGTTTTCCCTTTTCGAGATTTCCCCACTGGGTTTGCTCAAAAGCGGTTTTTCACCTGTCCGAGTATGTACATAAACGCTTGCAGTAGGGAGGACGCGGACTCTTGTATAGTATATAGTGCAATCAGCAAAGTACCAACTTTGCTGATTCTTCAATATCATTCTTTGGCTACATCGATTGCAGAGGAGACATGATCCACCACATTGCACCAGAGACACACAGATTTCCACGAGAGTTCCATCGAGTTCGAACCAACCTGCGACCTAGTCATCGTGTTTCCAGTACCGTTACACCTCCCTGTATTGGTTCCTTCTCCCTCCTGTTCTGTTCAGTTCAAAGGAACTTGGCTTTGAGTCGTTGTTACATAGTTACAGTACCCGCAGAAGCAGAAGCAGACGCTCTCACGAATCTATTGGTTCTCCCGACGGATAGTTGGCGGTCAAAAGGTTCCTCAGAGGGGGAAGAGTAATACCCTCTAATGCTCCTGGAAGCCGCTTACCATCATTCAGACTATCAAGGGGAAACTCTTTTGTCCCCAGGATTCGTGTCATGACCCTACTCATCATGACTTCCCCATCCAAGGGTCCGGCCCATTCCTCAGAGAGAAAGGTTCTCAGTGAAGTCTCACAGAGGTCTCGCAGAAGAGAATAGAGGTTTACGCCTCGCTTTGATTCAAGATATCACGTTTTGATTCAAAGTATGATGTAACTGAACTTCTGGTGAAGACTTAGGTGAGATTCCCGTTGGGAATCTCTCCAACGATAGTCTCGCTCTGCAGGATATATAAACCCCCCCTGTTGGCCCCATGGATCCTTTTCCCCAAGGATCAAAATATCTTTTGCATTTCACATTTATCAGACCTCTTTGGGAGTACTTCTTACAGAAGTGTCATCCTTGTTTGATACATACTAGCTTGACCACTCGATCCTTCCAAGCTATCCTATCCTTCTTGACTTATACTTTCTTGACTTGACTATCATCTGATCACTTCACAGTACCACAGACCATCTTCATTGGTCTTGGTCCAAGACCATCTAAACCTTTATCTTCCACTCCGTCTTTGTTCTTCAGGTCTCACAAGGACGGGTCGCAACAATTCGCCACTCAGTGAAAGGGGGATCAGGTATGTGGGAACTTTCAGAAACACACATCTCATTCTCGATGCAGACACTCTTCGGGTCATTTACCTGAGTATCAAGAGGGAAGGCAACCAGAGACTCAGAAACAAAGGAAAGGGATCTACGACCAAGTCTTTGAACACCCGGTTCTGCAGGAATTGAGGGGATGTTACGGGCAAAGTCCCTGACCAGATCAGGGACATATATGGGCGGTTGAGTTTGTGAGAATGACACATGTTGCCTCACAGGCTCACACTCAGGCTCACACTCAGGCTCACAACCACCTGGATTGAGCATGAAAGTATCTAACTGCATAATAAGTAGTAATTCTTATGATTGCTGAGCACTCACAATAGTGATTTCCCAGATAGAAATCCGGAATATTCTTGTTTCTGGTAGTGGCGATGAGGGGGAAGGTTCTGCCAAAGTTGACGTTGCAGATGTTGGTGATGGTGGTACGCTCTGTGGCACGGGCAGTGTAGGTGGCGAGGAGCCTGCAGGTGGTGGTGGTGTTGGTGGTGGTGTTGGTGGTGGGGTTGGTGGTAAAGATGAGCTATCATTGTCCCCAGCTTCATACGACTCATCAAGGGGTTGCTGGGCTGTGATCTTCCACCTCCTTGAAAATGCAACACCCCAACTTGATAGTGAGGTACTTGCAGGACTGAAAAACATCCCTTGGTTCAAATATTCTGTCATATCCACAGTTTCAACGAAAGTGGCAATGAGGTTAGAGTGTGAAAAAGGAAGACAAGCTGAACACCTCAACCCTCCTTCTTATGTAACCCTCCTTCTTATGTAACCCTCCTTCTTATGTGAAGTGTGGGACGCAAAGTCCGGGAAATTGATCTGATGGATGAAAGGTACGTTTCCGTGGGAAGTGAGGTTCAGGGTGAATTGGGATGAGCCTACTGACAAGAAGGAGATGATGTCATGGGAAAATACTTCATCAAATGTTGGATCTTCTGATAATGCCTACAATCATCAATTGGTTCAACTTGCTTTCAAATTGCTTCTCTTGTTACCTCAACCTCCATGTCACAACGGCTCATGACAAGAACCAGTTCTGACTAAGGAACCTCGTCAAACATGATAGCTCGACACATGAGACTTCAGTCCTCTCACCGGAGAAGGAATCAAGCCAGAGATAGATCAAAAGTCAACTGACAATCCCACAAGATCAGATAAGACAGCATGTAATAGCAGATTGAGAACAAGACTAGGGACAAGTTACATAAGTAAAAGACAGAAGATACTGTATAATCCCCTTGAACCATCCTGAGCATGATTCACAATGCTCTGAATATACAGATATTGTTGGGCATAGTGTGTGTCTGTCACGAACTACGTCGCGACACCTCGATTACTCCACCAACAATGACCCTCCTTTGGCCATCAAAACCCCATCACGCCTTAACCTCTTTACTCTACACGTAACTCAGGACTTCTGACACCAAGTACGGCGAGGTTAGACGGAGTTAGGCTAAGTAGGAACAATGGGAGCAGAAGTACGGCGAAGTTAGACGGAGTTAGGCTAAGTAGGGACAATGGGAGCAGAAGTGCGGCGATGTTAGGCGGAGTTAGTCTAAGTAGGGACAATGGGAGCAGAAGTACGGCGAAGTTAGACGGAGTTAGGCTAAGTAGGGACAATGGGAGCAGAAGTGCGGCGATGTTAGGCGGAGTTAGTCGAAGGAGGAAGAGGATGGCCGAGGGCTCGGGGAAGTTGGACGAAGTGCGTTGAAGTACGTCAAAGCGCGAGAGGGTTGGATGAACGTCTAGGAGGAGTAGATAATATTAGCTGAGAAGATCGCTGAAGTTCTTCAGCGATCCTTGATTGTTGTCAGTAGTGAAAGACAGATAGAGATAGCTATAAATCAAGATACATCGCCATCAGTAGAACAAAACCCTAGTTAGAGTAACTACGCCGAAGTACGCCGTAGTTACACCCCTTTCGACGTCTGCGCCCTCCTGGTTGGGTGAGACATCGACTCAGAGCGTGAAGTTAGCCGAGGTTCGTCGACCGTCGGTCTATTAAGAAATAGTTGTTCGACGGCCGTGACAGTATCAAGGATCGCTGTTACCGACGACCCGTGCGAATCTCGGAGAAGTACAAAGATAATATGGAACCAGAAAGAAGAATTACACGAGGGATGAGTAGGGATGGAGACAGGATGGAGGAGAACGAGAGGAGAGCATTGGAGGAGCTTAGCAGAGCAATGGGGCAGGACCTTGGAGTGGAGGATAGTGTGGGGGGATCAATTCAAGGAGATGAGTTCGTTCCACCGGTGCCTTCTAACCCTCCTTCTCCTCCGTCTAATGCTCTCCCACCTGCGGGATCCCCACTTGGATCAGACCAAACCCCACGCCCAAGAGAAAACACTGGAAGTACGGCGAACTTGGGAGAAGAAGGAACACAAGGGGTGGTGTTGGCCTTGATGCAGATGGTGGCGAATATGAACAAAGACATGATGGAGGAGAGAAGGCGTAGGGAGGAATGGGAACAGAGAAGAGAAAGGGATACAGTGGGCGGGATTGCAGAAGGGATATCAGAAGGAGTGAGGTACGCCATGGGACGGCAAACTTCGGCGACCCCAAGCGTAGTGGGCGAACAACGGAAGGGGATAAAGCTACCTAACCCAGACCTCTGGAGAGGAGATCGGAACAAGTTAACCGCCTTTCTGTCTGAGTGCGACGTACATTTCGAATTGAACTCTCATCTTTTCCCCGACGACACTAAGAAAGTCTTTTTCATGATCTCTCATCTACGCGAAACACCTCTTCTTGCAGTGCAGCCCGATCTATCCAAAAGACCTCTTCCTGAGTACCTCACGACACACGATCAGTTCGTTAAGTACCTCAAGACTAACTTTGGTGATCCAGACGAAGAAGGAACTGCGGCCCGACAACTTAATGACCTCAAGCAAACCGGGTCTGCTTCGGACTACTTCTCCGCCTTCCAGCGACATGTTGCGATTCTTAAGTGGTCTGATGATGGAAACCTAGTTGACCGAGCCAAGAAAGGACTAAAATCGCACCTTCTAGATGAAATTGCAAGACATGGTAGATCGTTTGGGACTGTGAAAGAGCTATTGGAGTTTGTGGTTCCCTTGGACAACCGCCTGTGGAGGAGACAAGTGGAGAAGGAGGCAGAGAGGAAAAGGGAAGGAGGGATAAGGACAACGACAGTGGTGGAAAGTCAGAGGACGGAGAAGAAAGAAGAGAAGAAATGGGAAAAGGGGCAACCTTCGGCGCAGGGTGGTGTCCAGGCGGCTATGATGTCGACGGTGGTAAAGAGTACACCGCCAAACATCGACGAAGTTCGCCGAAGATGGCCTAGGCCGAGCTCCGATCTGAGGGAGACAAGGAGGAAGGAGGGGAAGTGTACCGAGTGTGGTGAAGCAGGACATTGGCTGAAGGAATGCCCTGTAAGGGAGGCTAAGGTTAAGGTTGGACTGTTGCCTCCATGGGGGGAGAAGTTCGGAGAACGTGGTGGAGGATCGGGAGGGAACGCAGTACCTCTCGGACAGAGGAGGAACTTGAATGCGGTTGGAGGAGAAGTAGATTTGGAAGAGGACCAGGGAAAAGAAGAGGACCTGTCGCAGTAGGCGAGGCTCGGCGGGTCCGCCATATTCTCTCGGCCACCATTCCCAAACCCATAAAAGAAACACAGCTGATGGAGCCAGAGGATTGTGAATACAAAAATACACCACTCAGTACCCCTTGTTCATGCAATGTCGATAATCATCTCCTCATCCCTTCCGTTTCCAGAGATCAACCTAAATCGGACATTTTCATTAATGGAATAAAGCTAACTACGCTCTGGGACACTGGAGCTACTTGTTCATATATAAGCCCTAAGGCAGCAGCGAAGATAGGTGTAGAAAAGAGGCGATATCAGGTGAGCGTACCCGTTCACATGTTCGACGGCTCGGTGAGTGTCGCTGGACCCATCACCGAGTTTGTCGAAGTCGGATTTAGTTTGACGAAGGACGCCGAAGTGCGATCTGTTTGTCTCGATGTAACAACGCTCTGCGACGCAGATGTTGTGATAGGGTGGGATTGGATGAGGAAGGAAGGGGTTGTCCTTGATGGAAGAGACAACTCGGTGAAATTTCCCATCCCAACCCCACCAAGTGCGGCGAAGTTAGCGGCCATAGGGCTGCCGACTCTGACGGACGCGATAGACCTCCGCGGCGAAGATGAGCTTGAAGAGCTGAGCCCGGAGGAACAAGACGAGTTGTTCCAGGTAGTTCCTGAACAATACCACCAGTACATTGACGTTTTTAATCCGAAGAAGGGAGGAGAGACCCTTCCCCCTTCAAGGTCCTACGATTTGAAGTTTGAGCTTAAGGAGGGGGCGAACCTTAAGGTCGCCTCCCTCTATGCTCAAGGAGAAGATCAGAGACGCGCGCTGAGAGACATACTAGATCGCGAAATCGCCGCTGGCCGAATTCGGGCAAGTAACTCGCCATACGGCTCACCAATGTTTATGATACCGAAGAAAGCCGAAGGACAATGGCGAATGGTCATCGACTATCAAAAACTGAACGAAGCGACCATACCAGATGCCTACCCTCTCCCTCTAATAGGTCAAATTACCGAAGAACTTGGAAAAGCAAGGTATTTCAGCAAACTAGATTTAATTGGAGCATACCAATTGTTGAGGGTGACAGAGGGACATGAACACCTGACGGCGTTCAGGACACAGTATGGTATGTTTGAATCTCTGGTTGTTCGTGATGGGCTGCGAAACGCCCCCGCGGTCTTCCAACACTTCCTAAATGAGGTGTTTAGAGAGCTACTAGGGAATGGAGTCGTGGTCTACATTGACGATATCCTCATTTATGGGAATACGTTGGAGGAATTACGAGGAACTACGGCGAAGGTCTTTGAGGTACTGCGGAAGGCGAGCCTGTACGTGAAAGCTAGTAAGTGCGAGTTCGAAAGAGATTCGGTGGTGTTTCTGGGTTTCGTGGTATCCTCTAAAGGTGTATCGGTGAACCCAGAATACATTGATGCCATCACTTCCTTCCCACGTCCTAAGAATCTACGAGAGTCAAGGGGATTCATTGGAGTAGTAAGCTATTACAGGCGCTTTGTCCCCAACTTCTCGAAGATTGCTAGACCTATCAATGACTTGACAAGGAAGGAGGTACCATTTGTATGGGGAGTCGAACAGGAGTCAGCCTTCAAAGAGTTGAAGGCTAGGATGTGTACTGCGCCGGTATTAGCCCATTTTGACCCTACATTGAAGACGATATTACAGACAGATGCGTCGTTCTTCGGCTGGGGGTTCATAATTTCGCAGATCAACACGGCTGGTCAAGAACACCCGGTAGCTATTGAGTCTGGTGCTTTCAACACAGCTCAGCTGAATTATACGGTAGGAGAAAAGGAGTTCCTCGCTGTAGTGGAGGGTTTCAGAAGAAGGAGACACTTATTATTGCAGGTAGAAACCACAGTACTTACCGACCATCTAAACCTTACCTACTGGATGGAGCCGAAACAACTCAGTCCTCGGCAAGGTAGGTGGGTAGAGGAGCTAGCTAACTTCAGGTTTAAAATGGTTTATCGGCCAGGAACCCAGGCAAGTCTTCCAGATGGATTATCTAGACGGGCGGACTATCATTCCGGGAAAGGAAGTACCATGGTACAAGAGAGCAACCTTATCCAAGGTCTGCCGAAGTTCGACGAAGTTGACGCCACCACGTCGGAGTTGCGTCACCTCCTTCGAGCATTGCAAGGGACAAGGGAGGTAAAGGAAAATGATCTTGTGGACCCTATGGATCTAGTACTTGGAGTTCAGGAGGACGAAGACATAGAAGGGGTCAGAGAAGAATTATTAGGAGTCGTTTGCGCTGAGTGTTCTCATCCTACGTGTAACGATAACGTGCAGGAACCAGGATCAATCACCGAACTACGCCGTAGTTCGCGGTCTCCTCTAATCCTTCGTGGGGGGTGGAACTCAAGAGGTTTCCTCACCTTCGACGATCGCATTTATGTGCCGAACTACGCCGATGCTCGGCTGAAGATCATGAAAACGCGACATGACTCGGCCTTAGCTGGTCACCCAGGTTCAGCGAAGACCCTTGAGCTAGTTCTAAGGGACTATGTCTGGATTGGAGTAAGGAAGGATGTTGAGGACTACATCGCTGGATGCGCGGTATGTCAGAGGGCAAAGACTAATAGACAGAAACCCCATGGAGAGCTTAAACCACTGGAGGTAGCTACGAAACCTTGGTCTAGCATCTCGATGGATTTTATCGAGGAGCTGCCAAATTCCCATGGATATAACTCCATCCTGGTAGTGGTGGATCGGTTGACCAAATGGGCCATTTTTATCCCGACTACGACGAAGTTAACCGCAGCCGGCCTATCAGAGTTGATTTTGGACTATGTGGTGGCCCAGCATGGGTTGCCAGAGAATATAGTATCGGACAGGGGATCGAAGTTTACCTCCAAGTTCTGGAAGAATTTGACCGATAGTCTCGGAATAAGACTACATCTCTCTACTGCATATCATCCACAGACTGACGGACAGACCGAGCGAACCAACCAGTCTTTGGAACTGTATCTTCGAATCTTCACCTCCTATCAGCAGAACGACTGGTCAAAGCTACTCGCTCGAGCTAGCTTTGCTTACAACAACACCCAGCACTCTGCGATAAACAAAACCCCATTCTATGCGAACTATGGATATCACCCTCGTTGGGCTGAAGAGATAAAGGCTAGCGAGGTCGAAGTGCCCGCTGCTACGGTGGTGGTAAAAGACTTGACTGAAATACACAAAGATTGTATCGAAGGAATTGAGAAAGCTAATGAGAAGTACGCCGAAGGATACAATAGGAAACACCGGACTACGCCGAACTTCGCGGAAGGAGACCTAGTGATGCTGTCGTTAGAGAATATTAAGACGAAGAGACCAATGAAGAAGTTAGATGTTAAGCAAAGTGGGCCGTACAAGGTAGTACGGCAGGTAGGTTCTCATGCTTGTAAATTGGAATTACCAGGAACGATGGCAGGTATCCATGATGTATTCCATGTCTCCTTGCTCCGTCCTTATCACCCTCCAATATTTCCTGGTCAGCAAGCTGAGCCACCTGGGCCAGTAGAAGTAGACAATGTGGGAGAGTCTTGGGAGGTAAAGGATATTGTGGACTCTAGAGTAAATAAGAGGTCAGGAAAGTTAGAGTACTTGGTGGATGGTTAGGTTACGAAGGAACAGACGATTCAGTATCATGGGAACCAGTGGAGAACGTCGATGGAGCTGATGACATATTGGCGAAGTTCCACGAACTTCACCCTACTAAGCCGAAGGAAGGGCGCCTGCGAAGGGCTAGGAGATAGAACGTACTGCATACAACATAGGATTACAGCTACGTACCGCTCACTTGTCCTTACTCTTACCCTTACCTTTTCCTTTTCCTTTCTCCTTCGATCTACTCGGACCCGCGGGATTGGTATGGAGGCTACCGATGACCGAAGGTAGATCGAGAGTCTCAGACGGGAACGCAGTAGAGAGAGAAGCATTCCATGCCCGATTCATAGCCCCAAAGAAGTCACCGAAGTCCTGGACATCTCGAGCAGCTTGCATGCTCGGAGTCCTCCACAGAGAACGTATGGTCCGTAGACACTCGAAGGGAAGACTGAGGAGGTCGAGAGCAGTCTGGGCGGAAGCTGGGACACGAGAACTACTACGGCGACCTAACCAGTCAAGGGACGGTGGTGGCTCATACGCCATAGGAGTGACTAGGAAGGGGGTGTCGAACAGTCTTCGGCGAACATCGGCTATCTCAGTAAGGCTTCGGCGAGAGACGTCCGCTAACCTTGTCCTTGCTTCGTCGTCCAGAGCCTCAGTGTTGACTACATCTACTAACGCCGCAGTGAGATTGTTTAAAGCGTTAGCTTGACGAGAAGAGAAGTCAAGCAGGAGAGATGTATCATTTCGGGCGGCCTCGAGCTGAGTAGTGAGACCGAGGACGAGAGAACGATAAGTGGCGAATTCCTTTTCGTCCTCAGGAATACGGACGTCCAGGGAGATACGAGGGTGGACGAGGGACAACCGGGGAGCAGAGGGACCAGCACGCTGAGTATCTTCACCTTCCACATCACCATCATTGAAGGCAACCTCCTTCTCTTTAGATTTCCCTTTTGATTTCTTTAAAGAAGACTTCGGTGTCTTCTGGGAAGCAGAGGGAGGGGTGACGGGAGGGGCCGCCGAAGTGGCCGGAGGAACAGAAGGACGCCGACTTCGGGTGCTGTGAGCCGGAGGAGAAGCTACCACTGGAGAGGACGGACGTGGCGCCGAAGGACGAGAGGCCGAAGGACGGGAGGCCGAAGGAGCAGAGGCCGAAGGACGGCGAGAAGACGAAGGAGGAACAGCCGGGAGACGTGATGGGCCGGCCACAGGAGCGAAGGGCGACGGCGACGGAGGCGACGGGCGGAGGTCCGGCGAAGTACGGCGAACCGACCGGAGAGACGAAGACGGTACCCGCGAACGGGGGACAGACGCTGGAGTCTGGGGAGGGGGGAGAGGAGAAGCGTCGAAGGGACGGGGCGGGATGTCCCGGGCAGAGGACACGGGACAGAAGGACCAGGGGCCAGACGTGCATGAAGCACAACGGAGGGCCTTGTTGTGTGGCCTGACTGCCTTGAGGCAGGGCCAGTTTGGACGATTATACGTGATAATCTCACGTCTACTAATTAGCAGGAGTAACTTCGGCGTAGTACGAATAGGTGGACTCACCGGCAACGATCACACGCTTCGTCAACACCAACCGCGATCCAACGACCAGGCTCGGACTTCATCTTCTCCCACAAGTACTCTTCTTCCCGCAGTGATCTCTTCACCCGTTTGGGCGAAGGCTCCCCTCTGGGAGAAGGGGGGGGAGCAGCGACGGGGGCGGCGGCAGCAGGACCGGCGGCAGCAGCAGGAGCGATGGCGGCGGCAGGGCGGGCGGCGGCAGCAGCGGCGGCAGCGGCGATGGCGTTGGGGGGGGGGAGAACCCCGGAAGAGGAAGAAGAAGAGGAAGAAGAAGAAGAGGAAGAAGAAGAAGAGGAGAGGGAACGGCGTCGTTTCTGGCCCACAATTTGAGCAGGGGGAGGGGCAGGAGCGGCTGCGAGTTAGCAATGTCTTGAAGAGCTAAAGAACAGATAAACAAGGCCAAGTTCGGCGAAGGTGTGAGAGGTTGGACGAAGAACTCACGCTCAGGACTATCTACGTTGTTGTCCTCTACACTAACCGCCACCATATCATCATCCGAGTGTTCCTCTAACTCGGTTTCACCCTCCGACACGATTCTATCATCCTCATCGCTATAATCACCCCCTTTTCCTTCGAAGTCTGACTGATCGTCCGACTCCGAACCACTGAGCGACTCCTGGTCGGAGGAGGACGGAGACTCACCAGGACGAAAGGCGGGCGTCCTGCGGCGAGGGCTGGCGGCAGGAGGGGAAGCAGAGCGAGAACCAGGAGGAGGAGAAGCAGAGGGAGAACCAGCGGGAGGACCGGCGGGAGGAGAAGCGGAGCGAGGAGGCGGGACATCGCCAGACGGCTCCCCCAAAGAGAGGGTGCCGAGGCCGAGGGAGGAGACTTGGCGAGATCTGTCGCCGAAGGAAACTGAACATCAGCCAAGTCCGGCGAAGTAAGGTAAGTGTCGAGGAATAACTCACGAGCAGACGACACCATACCACCAAAGTTCCTCATGGCGGCGAAAGGGTTAGAGGTGGGAGTAGGAGGGGCCATGACGTTAAAAATACTTAAAGAAATAAAAGATGATTCAAGGTAACAAATCTGTTTTCTAGGTAAGAGAGATAGAAAGTTTTGAAAGCAGATGGGAAAAAGAGAGAAGCTCGACGAACTGCTCAGTATTTAGTATAATCAAACCTAAACCCTCGTCGTCAACATGCAGCAAACTTCGCGTTTCATCAACAAAAGGCATCGCAGGGACGATCAAAATTCCCACGCTATAGTGTCTCATCTCAATATAAGCGAGGGTTACTTCGACAAACAACGGTGTTGTTCGGCTGCCATTCAGGAAGCGTGTCTCACCTACAAAAGACACAGGGCTTCTTACGGCAAACCTCGACGAAGTTAGGGGAGTCTCATTGTCGGGTTTTGGAGTGAAAGGAGGCCCAACTACGAAGTGCAGCGCAAAGAGCAGAAGGGTGAAGGATGGTCATGGGGAGGGAGAGAATGGGGGTACTACGCTGCTAAGTTCTCTTGACACGACAGAGGTGTAATCGCTCACGAGGACGTTCGCGGCTAAAGAAGGGGGCGACTGTCACGAACTACGTCGCGACACCTCGATTACTCCACCAACAATGACCCTCCTTTGGCCATCAAAACCCCATCACGCCTTAACCTCTTTACTCTACACGTAACTCAGGACTTCTGACACCAAGTACGGCGAGGTTAGACGGAGTTAGGCTAAGTAGGAACAATGGGAGCAGAAGTACGGCGAAGTTAGACGGAGTTAGGCTAAGTAGGGACAATGGGAGCAGAAGTGCGGCGATGTTAGGCGGAGTTAGTCTAAGTAGGGACAATGGGAGCAGAAGTACGGCGAAGTTAGACGGAGTTAGGCTAAGTAGGGACAATGGGAGCAGAAGTGCGGCGATGTTAGGCGGAGTTAGTCGAAGGAGGAAGAGGATGGCCGAGGGCTCGGGGAAGTTGGACAAAGTGCGTTGAAGTACGTCAAAGCGCGAGAGGGTTGGATGAACGTCTAGGAGGAGTAGATAATATTAGCTGAGAAGATCGCTGAAGTTCTTCAGCGATCCTTGATTGTTGTCAGTAGTAAAAGACAAATAGAGATAGCTATACATCGAGATACATCGCCATCAATAGAACAAAACCCTAGTTAGAGTAACTACGCCGAAGTACGCCGTAGTTACACCCCTTTCGACGTCTGCGCCCTCCTGGTTGGGTGAGACATCGACTCAGAGCGTGAAGTTAGCCGAGGTTCGTCGACCGTCGGTCTATTAAGAAATAGTTGTTCGACGGCCGTGACAGTGTCATGACCACGTGCGTCAAAGTTGCTAGTTTGGGTAATATCCAATCACCTCCATTACCCGCCACCGATAAACACTACCAGCCACCCTTATCTACATTACATTCTCATTCCATGTACATAAGGTAGTGCATAGCTTAGAACAACTTCGACGAATGTATCTTGTCTGTCTCAACATACAAGTTCTCATATACATTTGCCAAACTTATTTTTCACTCCTCGAACTATTTGCTTCGATCCTCGTATCCTCTCACAACTAGTTCAAGTCCCTACAAGTAGCCTATCACCCTCGACGCAGATCCTTCGACCTTCGGTCTGGTCTTGACAGTGTGGTGCTGAGGTTTATCTTATACATATTCAATGATTTTGATGAACAATTGAGTGGCATAAAATGTCGTTGCATGTCTCCGAGATATAAAAGTACCAAACGTAAGTCCCATGAGGGTTCAAAATGTCCTTCTGTTTTTTCTCTTCTCCCATCCTTCCTTCCTTTCCACCCGCTCATCCCGATTTACCATTCTATACCAGTCCGAGATACAATCCGCAGACGAATTATCAAGATCGTTTTTACATTATGATCTCCCAGACGGACCAACGAAACCATTTTCCAGTAACCGTCTTCGAGAGGAGACATTGTTATCATTTTTCGATATCGAATCTCGTAGATGAGACTTCATTATCATTTCGGAGATCCAATCTTCGAGACTTTCACCAACACTTCATTTCCTCGCTGAGTCCACCAATCATTCGTTTCACTATTCCACCAACGGGCGAACTCGACCTTACATGGACTCACAGAACAATCTTGTCAACGGCCTGCACGTTCTATTCCACAAAACGATCCAATCATTCTGCCTCTACCGCCTCCATCTGGGTCAATTCACCATCATCTCTTTCCATACCCAATGACCCCTCGTTCTCCTCATCCAACGATGACTCCTTCTCCTCACTCAAGACTGACGCTTCAGTCCGTAAAGGCGTACTCTTTAATCCTTGTCTCATCTTGACTAAACCGGGAGTCATCATCCCCAATCCTGGAGTTCTCATCGGTGTGACTTTCCAATCTTTTTCCGGACTTCCAGGACTTGATCTCAACCATTTAGCCACCGGGTCACTAGAAGGAGGATGGATATTCTCCTTTTGTACTTGTCTCAAAGGTGTCATAATCTTTTCCACACCGCTCATCCCATTGTATACCGATCCGAAGGAATGGTGATTCGTCTTCATGGAAGAATTCAAATCTTCACCGAAAGATGGGAATCCTTTTCGGGTCGAATGGCTTGATCCGGCATCAAAAGCGAAAGCACTAGCTCCTAATGAGAACGACTTTGCGGGAGTTTCGACATTTGGTTTCAAAGGTTGAAGAACTCTACCTAAGAGAGAACCATCTTTCGATCCAGAGAAAGAATGTTTGGATGGATTTGTCGGAAGGATAGAAGAGCCAGATTGACTTGTTGAGATGGTTTTACGTCTTTTTGCTAAATGTGTAGAAGGTGATTCTCCCGGAGAAACATTACTTCGTCGTCGATCGATGAATGGATCGTCGGCACTTATCATTCCGGTTGTTACACTTTCTGCTCGAGTACGTTGATAAGGATGTAAGAGACTTTTACTTCTGATAGGTTTTACACGAGATGGTTTGTCGGTAATCTCCGCAGCTGCCATCAAACCCCAACCTGAGGTACTTCTGGTGTGACCTTGCGAATCATTCTCCAAAGTAGAGGGTGTGGTGCGGAGATTATGAGAACTCGAGATAGGATGGAGAGTTCGAGAAATTTCGTCAGATGTAGGTGCTGTATGTAACGTCCGAGCCAGAGATCTGGAGATGGATAACGAAGAGAAACGATGACCTGTGTCGCCGGAATTAGATTCAGAACGAAGCGGTGTAGAATGTAAATCCAACAATGTTTCAGCTACAGCTTCCAAAGGATCCGTAGACCTATAAGACTTCTGTCGAGAGGGTGTCTTTCGATGGTCAGATTTTTGACCTTCATCATCATGGTCGAAATGATCTTTACGATCTTTATGAGATGAAGGGTAGAAAGGAAGAGATTGAAGTGGTGTAAGAGAGATAAGAGGAGAATGAGTAGAATGAGAAGCTAGAGTTTGTGAAGTCGAAGAGTTCAACTTTGTAGCTGGTGTCCATCCACTCGATCGAACCCATTGTTGTTCCATCCTTGGAGGTTCGTCGATGGAAGTTGCCGGAGAAGTCGATGTACTAGTCTGAGCGGGATTTGTCTTGTCTTTCATTGGTGATCGTAGTGCCGGGTCGATATGAAGTTGACCTTGGGACACGTCATTGCGGGATTGAGAATGAGAGAAGTGAGGTTGAGATATGGAAGGGAGAGAAAGAGTTTCGTCGGGAACAGTAGACATGAGAGTCTCCCATTGTTCCGCCCCTAGACTAGCTTGCCATTCTTGTAGTTGTTCCAGATCGGCATCTGCCTCCCATCCTTCTTCCATCTGTATATCGCCCAGTTGAGCTTCCATACCTGACCTTGAGCCCTGTTGCGATGTTCCCACAAGGGCGGAGCCGTTCTGCGTTTCTTGTTGGAGCTGATCGTCGAAAGTTGAACTCTGACCGCTGGGTAGAGCTGCACCAGATAACACTCGAGCACCCTCCAGCAGTTCAGCAGGAATATCGACGGCAACACGACCAGTACCGTCGAGCCATTTACCCCGGACGTGTTGGGTTTCTTTGAGATGCGGAGCGATGAGACGGACTCCGTTGGGTAGACATAGACCGAGGGGACCGAACATGGATAGAAAGTCGGAATGTTGTTGTTCGAGTCTGATTTGAATGCTGATGATTAGCAATGATACGACTTTGTGGGCAAGTTAAGTGGCTGATGAGTGTGGTGGTATGTGGCATTTTCAAATTGAGAGTTCGGTTGAGAATGGATGTTCATCGACAATGAGCCTTGACGACGAGGGTGAATGGGGTTACGGGTGACTAACCGATGTTTCATCGCCCACCCTCGTTTACTTTTCAGAGCTCGTTCCCTTGCTTCTTCCGCATCTTTGGGTCTGTCCACGGCTGAGAATCAGCATCACGGCGACACCGTATATCGCAGGTCAGGACCGCTCACGACTTGGCAACAGATTCTCAAAGAGACACGGGTTCAATGAAGGGAGTGAATGCAGATCAAAACACGTAAGGAGCTCACCTTGATCCCATCGACTCCTTCTCCCTTGCATACTCAAAGGCAGGCCATGTTTGTCCTGCAAATGTCTCCTAGCCACACTCCTAGCGTTTCTACCGTCATACGTCTTGGCGCACAATCTGCAAGTATACATCTCATACTGACTCTTCCATTCTCCCATTCCCATCATCATCTCCCCATTCTCTCCTCCTTTACCCATATCATCCTCAAGAGTGTTATTCGTCTCCAAACGTTTGTTAGATCCAAAGTCGGAGACAGAAAGAGAAGTACTCAGACCCCTTGTCCTTTTTGGCGTCAAAGTGTATTGATTCAGTGGTTCTCGTTCCACATGTTTGTCCAATGTCGGAGGGTGAAGTATCAATAGCCCACATACTTCCAGTTGACTATTCGGTGGAGCGGGTAATAGAGCTCCTCTGTATCCTCGTAAGGAGAGAGGAGGTCTGGAAGGGGAGACAAGGAGAAGAGCAGTGTCATCTCCTTGAGAGATGAGATCCGGTTCGTTGTTCTCCGTAGTGGACGTGAGTTTTGTTTGTGATGAGGAAGATTTATTTTTGTCGTTGAGACGGGGACGAGATGGAAGATTGGCAGAGATGGATGCGAGGACAGGAGGTTTGATTGTCGTCTTGACAGACTTGGACGATTTGGTTTTCTTACCCCGTGCTCGAGCGGGCTTCGATTTCCCTTTTGTACCTTTCTTGGAGGGACGAGAAGGACGTGATAAGTAATCGGCATCACCGTCTGAGAGCTCGGTAGGCTCAGGAGAGTTTTGATCAAAATGGATAGAACCGACGTCGGGTAATTCAGTAGGCTGTGAAGTACCACTGGGCGCAAGAGGATTCGAAGAGAATTGGTTCAGTTCACCTGGGTGGAAATGAGAATGATGAGTTTGGTGAGGGTTTTGGAGAGCGTGAGGATGATGGGGGTGAGATGGATGGTGAGACTCGTAAAGATCATTCTGATGGGGTGTGAAACCGAGAGAATGTTGACCTTGTCCAGGATGGACGAAAGATTTGTGGGGATGTCCGAGAAACCCTCCGGGAGGACCTTGAAAACTTGGGTGACGCGAGTGAGAAGGAGTTTGACCAGGCTGATGACTGACTTGAGGAAAATGCTGAGGTTGAGGATGGTACATGTGAGGGAGAGTGAATGATGGTTGACTGTAGTAGGGTTGTTGATAATACGTCCAAGCCGATTCTTGGGGTTGCCCAGGGGGATGGGACATGTTTGTCGAGCTTTAATGTCAACATTTCTCAATCATCTTCACTCTGATTTTGCAAGTATCTCGTCATCTAGGACATTCATTTCATTTCTCAAAAGAGTCATTTAAATGAGGAGTGTGATGAAATCATCCGAGCTATCGGGAGTGCGAATAGATCAGGAAGAGTTTACTTACCTTCACACCAGTAAAAGCCCTCCAAACCGATTTCCAAGCTTCGATAGAGAAATGAGAACAGAGAGAGCAAACGCCACTTGATGAGAAGACGTCTTTCTCTTTCTTCGCTTCGTTCTCTTCCTACTAGCTGGCGCTATGACCCCTGACAGGTGTCTCACTGTTTTGCTTTCTTCTCCGTCGTCGTCTTCGGTACAGAGTAATAGGTATCGAGTGAAATAGCAAGCAGACAGTGAGGCGAGTATGAGCAATATCAGCAATAAAGCAGAAGATGTGAGATAATGAGGAGTGAAGCAGAGAGAAGTCAAAGTTGTGTATGGATGTGGTTGTTGTTGACGTTGTTAAGGGTTGAAAGGAGGGTCTGTGTAGTTTCGACTCCTGAGACGAGATCATCATCATCAAATATCATCAATACATCAGTTTCGTATCAAGACGCACGAGCCTCTTATTAGCGTAGATTAGAATATTCTCTTCTCTTCTCTTTCTCTACAACCTATGCATCAGTCATATCCGTGGAGAAGTCAGTCTTGTCAGTGATCAGTATAAAAGGTGTGATGTCAGTAGTGAGTAGTGAGTAAGAGAGTAAAGGTGAAGAAAGAAAAGAAAGAGAGATCTGCAGGTGAGATTTGCGTTGGGGAAGAAACGATCGAATATCTCATGGTACGTCCGACCTATGGGGAATTGGGGATGACTAGACTTGTTCCTCTTTTTCCCCACTTGATATCACATGGTGACCGAGTGGCCAATGGCGAGACTCGGGCAGATGGAAATATCGGGGGTAGTGTGATGGTGACTGACCATGGCTTGTTTGCAGACTGCCTGTTTGTCCTCTTTCTCCAAGCGACCGACATGAGCAACATGACGACCATCTATTGACTGCTGATCGATGTGGAGATCTGAGTGGTGTTCCTGCTATACGTCCAATGTCATTTCGACAGCATTCGAGTATCCTTGGTTGAATGTGGATGGTGAGTGACTATGGGGATCCGTCCATTCGGTCAGGGTAAGATAGATGTATCGCACTGTCTCTCGGGTCGTTTTAGAAGGTAATTACGACCCTTTCTTTCCTTCTTTCCACAACATGTCCCTATGTATATAATTCCCTGTATGTTAGCCGCTCCACATATGAATCTCGCACGAGCCTCTCACCCCCGATATTCTAATATTCCAACTTTTCATCTTTTGATTTTCCTCCTCGTTCTCTTCCCCTGAAAACTCAACCATGTGCCACGCGTTTCACCTTTTCGGCGATACCGGCGGTATATCTCCGCGGGTGTCAGAATGGTGGGAGGGGGGTTAGGATAGCAGCCGGTAAGTAAAGTAGCACTGCCCTGTGTGACCGCCACCAACAAACCCCGTTGTATCCTTTTCATCCCACCCTACCTACCTACCTTACATCCACCCACCCACCCACCCATCCCTCCATTCACCAAACCCCACTCATCAGTATCTCATTTCACTTCCGGCTATTCTACACTTGCTCATTGTGGACTTAGAATGTCCCACTGATCATGTTCAAGAAGAACCAATCGAACCCTTCTCAACCATACGCTTTTTCTCAACCTACAGCAGTCAAGTCTTCCGTCCAAGCGCGAAAACAAGAGAACGAGACTTTTTATAAACCACTTCCCCCACCTATCAACCAAACTTCAAACCCAAACTTAAATACCAATACCAACAACCCTTACGTTCAAAACTCAGATAGAGGACAGAGGATAGATCCATTTAGTGATCAATATAGGACAAGAACACCTAGTCCACAACCTAACGCGTCGAGACCTTTATTAGAAGCAAGTCCAGATATGGCAAGACAATATCCTCAGAATCGTTTGCCGGGAAGTGGGAGTAGTCAAAGTGCTTTATTAGGTGAGAGACAGGTGAGTTCAATGGCTCTGAATCGGTTATATCTCATCCTTTTCCTTTCATCATGAGTCGTAACACTTCGACATGATATGCTCGATCTTGCTAAGGATTCCTTTCATTTTCCGCTCTCTTCACATCATCCTCCATCGTTCCTATCTCTCTGTGACCCAGACCACGATTCTTCGAGGCTTCGCCGCAGGGAAACGGCCATTCATACACAGCATGAGGTGGTTGCGAGGTGACTTCATACTCCTCATTTCGGTCCGATGGCCCGTGCCTCCCTTTGTCTCATATCCTCTTGTCTCGCTCACTTGTCTCGGTTTCGTCTCACATCCTCGTCATGTGCGAAACTTTCCGATTCTGCTGGATACCCTTGTGTCTCGCACGAATTCAATCCTGGTTCTGAACGGTCTCTCTGGTGTATCGTCCCAGCGACGTAGTCTTTCTCATATCTTTCTGTTTGAGAAGACATGGACGCTCACGCTTAGCCCGCTGCAAGACGATATGGTCCAACGGCAGCCTCCGTACCTGCAGGTCCTAATGCTGCTCTTCTCGGTAATTCATCCGGAAGTAGCGTGGGAGACAAGGCTGTTCCAGGTCAGAGTAACGCATTTGCAGGGCAGGATGTGGGAGGTTGGAATGCCTCGATAGATGGGTTGAACCCAGAGGCGGATGATTATTTGCATAACCCTGATCCTAAGCGGGATCGGACGGTGAGTTCAGTTTCCCTTTCTCCTATCTATCTCGGCCTCAACTATTCTCGTGTGCTGCCTTTTCCCGATGTGTACCTCCGCTCCGTCAACTGCGAGCCTCCTTTGGCTCACTCAATGTCTCCATCTCCTCCAGGATCCTGTTCGCCGTCTTTCGCTCCCATAACTCTACAGACGATCAATCCACCTGACTCACATGGACGATCGGTTTCACTCTGTCTTCGCATGTTTGAAGTATGACCATGGTGTAACTATGGGATAAGCCAGTCTCGAACCCAATTCCTCTTGTGCCCCGCTGATCGTAGAATGACCGTGGCGGATCTATCTTCACAACCCGTGGTCTCGCCAACATAGGTTGTCTCCTTTTCCTCCTATTATGTCTCATAACCCTCTTCGCCGGTTACCCTATCATATCACATTACACACAAACTACACTTAAAACAAACGGAGCATATAACCTCGGCGGTATAAACTCTACGGGGCAGGTCCCCCAGATCTCCAATTTCCCAACTGTCATTGATCCGGACACTCCGACGGATGCATATACCATCACTGGATTTGATGGAGAAACATATCAGTTGGTTTTCAGTGATGAGTTTGAGAAGGACGGAAGGACGTTTTATGAAGGGGATGATCCTTATTGGACGGCAGTGTGAGTGTCTCTTGAGACTCTCAGCTTGTCGTGTTCTTGCTCTATCCTATATCGCCATCTTCCATCATATCGCAAGCCGATTCCACTTCCAAGTCGTGCTCTTACCACGTATGCGTCCTGCCCTCGTGTCCTACGCTCTGTATCCTTCTCATAGAAAATATCTTGTTTCAGCTCTTCATATCACGTCGCTCGCCTCGTAGAATATGTAGAAATGGCCTGACACTCAGCGATATTCATTACTGGCCCACTGGCGATTTCGAATGGTACGATCCCTCTGCCGTCACAACATCCGGCGGCAATCTTGTCATCACCATGACCCAAGAACCCATCCACCAACTTAACTTCAAATCCGGCATGGTTCAGTCGTGGAACCAAATGTGTTTCCAATATTCTGCCCATTACGAAGTGAAAGTATCTTTACCTGGTACACCTCGGATCGGGGGTTTCTGGCCAGGTGCATGGATGATGGGTAACCTGGGTCGACCTGGTTACGGAGCGACTACAGAGGGTACCTGGCCATATACGTATGATAGTTGCGACTCGGGAACTTTGAAGAATCAGACCAACGCCGCCGGAACGGGTCCAGCTGGTGCTTTGGAAGGAAATGATGATACTGGGATATCCTTGTGAGTTTTTGTGTTTTGCGCATCTGTAATCTCTTTCTCGAAATCTCACGCGCTCCACATGCTATCTTTCGCTGACATGTGTGCCCTCTTCACTCATGATCTCTGAACGTCATTCTTGACGACGAAAGTATGTGCCTGTAACCCGGATTCTTTCAGGAACCGATTTCCGGCTCAATAGACTTGTCACTGATGGTACCTCCGGAATGTGTAAGCTGATCTTGCCAGCCTCCCCGGACAAAGAATGTCATCATGTACCTGTCCAGGTGAAGATCACGCAGGTCCAGATGTATCTTACGGTCGCGGAGTCCCCGAAATAGATGCTCTTGAAGCTCAAACGGATCTTTCGATCCCAATGGGTCAACTTTCACAATCGGCACAAGTAGCACCATTCGATATGGATTATCAATATACCAATACGACCGACGTTTGTATTCCTGTAGATACCACGAAAACAAAATTCAATTCATATCAAGGTGGAGTTTACCAAGAAGCTGTCTCAATGTTAACTTATATCGATGCGGCTTCATATCAACTGGAACAGGGTCAATTCGCAAAACATGGCTTTGAAATGTATAGTGATCCTAATGATAGACAAGCGGGGTACATAACTTGGTTTGCGGATGATAAAAAGACTTGGACCATGAAACCTGGTGCTGTACCACCTAGACCGGAAATGGATATCGGACAAAGGTTGATAACTGAGGAACCTATGGCTATGGTGGGTTGTTTGTTTTGCTGTTCTTCTCCCTATTCTTTTACTTCTGTTTGTCATGGATTATCCTTCTGTACTCCTTTCGGTTCATTCAATCTCAGTGTCTAATCTTACCCTACCGTCGGTCTCCGTTTTACATGATTCGAGTCACTGCTATGCTTCTGATGATCTTCCACTCCACCAGAGAGGGAGTCTTGTGTGATACATGAAGTCCCCCGTAATATAGCCTATCCAACACATCACTCACTCATCAATCCTCCCTTCTCACCCTTGTCTGAATTGAAACCTGAAACGAAATAATACTTTGATTTAGAGAATGATTCACTTGGTGTTCAATCTTTCTGTTGACCGGTCGTCTATCAAAATTGTGAATCACAAATAAAAATGCTCATGATCAGGTTCTGAATTTCGGAATGTCAAATAATTTCCAAACCGTCAATTTTGCTGAACTCGAATGGCCAGCACATATGCTTATCGATTACGTCAGAGTATATCAACGTCCAAATGGAAAGATCGGTTGTGATCCGGATGACAGACCGACTTCGGATTATATAAATAATCATTTGAACGCTTATTCAAATGCTAATTTGACCACTTGGGAACAAGCTGGTTATGGTATGCCTGTGAGTTTGGTGTATTTATTTCTCTTCTACTTCTCCCTTTGCTCTATTCCTCTCGTTCTCTCATTTTCTTCCTGCTAAGCTCCTTTTTACTTGATCTCGCTCTGCTTGTTTCTCCCCAGCGCTCATTGTCCATCTCCTTACCTAATGTTCTTTTCCATCCTTACCTGGGTTGTGATTCAAGGGACATTTGACCTCACAATGTTTTCCAAATTTCCATTGCTCTCACATTGTAAATCTTTGCTACGTGAAATTGAGGCGGTATAAAAGCTTGATATGGTCGGATATGACATGACCTCGAACACTATCCTCTTCAGGCTCGAGTTGAGGGATATGCTGTCTTCCCCGGTCGATCTACTGTATTCCAATCATCTTCGCCATCAATTCGCACCTTTTCCGTATGGACGTGGAGATGTTCAGTTGCCTGGCCACTTTGACGTAACGTTCAATTGACATTCAGAAAAACCGACTGGTCGACACTTGCTAAAAACCTCTCTTCTCGTCCATTCATATCAATCTCAAACCCACCACACTCCACCTCATCTTACTTTCCCCTCTCTGGGCGTTTCATCACCATACACGCCCAAGTCATCTCCCGTCACTCATACGGTCACTTGTGAGTCACGTTGGATCATAGGATCATCCAATATTACCTGCACGATGGACAATTGTCACGAAAAAATCCAAAGAGGAGATATGTATGCATGGCTTGTGTCGTTTATGGATTGATTTGGTCTTTGTGGATTCTCCTAATCGTTGATATCATTACTATGTCTGATGTCAATTGTGACAGAGTCTCCGTTCGACGCGATATTCCCACACTTCCGACTCAGACTAGCTCAACATCTATAGAGTCTTCCATGCTCGATCGTGAAGGCCTATCTGTCATCCGGCAATGCCCGTGTCATGAATGCAGTAAGGGACCTGCATCACAACGTCCTCGCTAGAAGGCTCGATACTCGACATCAGCCTGGCAGATGTTGATTTCCCTTACAAGGGGTACTCAGTTCCTGACAGCCCGTCTCTCACATCTATCTTGTTACACTGTGTATGTCCCATCTGTCACGCCTGCGCGCAACTTGTGAACGAGGGTAACGTGAAATCATTCCGCCTCCTGCCTGTCTTGCTCGCGGGTGAACCGTCATACTTACGCAAGACTGCCCTCGGAACCTTCAAGCCTCAAACATTACAATCCCACTTGAATCACCCTCGAGGAGGCTATGGAGAATGGCGAATGGAGTTCTCGCTACCACCTCAGAATTCTTGTAATTCTGACTGATATCTCTGACCATTCCTTACACTTTCTGTTATCTGGAATGGAGATATGGGAAGATTCAACAGTGCAGATCCCTTGCAAGCTGATTATCATATGCGCCTGGACCAGGAGAGAATAATCACAGTTCAAGGGATCATCAACAAGGAAGACAAGGCTTGATCCCAAATGTTAAGGACCCCGCGGGAGACGGACCCCTCCCGAGTGGCACGGTTTCAAGTACCCCTTTTAGACCGACTCAGAGAATCATACTACTCTGGAGGTGTCTGTAAGGACCAGACGTGGGGATAGTATGCGTCGATGAGCTGCAACAATGACACCTTGTAGGGAACAAACCTAGTAATGTAGTGTATCAAAGAGATCTGTAAGATCAATGAGATGTATGTCAAATGATCCAACTAGGAAAACACAAAATACATTTGACAAGACATTGCTGAGAAAAGACTACGTTCTATATACTAAAAAGAGCGCGGGATGATACTGACGAAGAGCATACATAGCTCGGAGTAATGTTGAGGTAGAATAGCAGAGAAAGAGCGATGATAGTTGCCAAGACGGAGATGTACAAAGGGGTAGTGGTGTTTAGAAGGATTGGTACCAGGCAGACAGAATTCTAGGCCTTAGGCACGTACACTTTGACTCTGTAGTGTGGGAGGTAGTACAATCACGTGTGAATACAAAGGCGGTAAACTCCGCCGGTAGTAGTACATAGCGAGATCAGTACCTGTTGTCTCTTCATCACTCATAGGAAAGTGCTGAATGAGCAACAGTCAAACCGACGATTCCGTCTCCGGCGCAGTACCAAACGGAGTAAGTCCGGATGCAGGAAAGAGAGACGGAGACGGGAATAGAAAGTGGATTACGACTCTAATAGGTAAGGTACCCGTGATTGCGTGATCCTGACAGTGTCCAGACCCACCCAGAGTAATTACTGCTCTCCCGGACCACAAGAAATTTGATGCTAGTCCTGCAAAAGTACTGCTTGCCCCAATGATGACCTAGTTGACCATCCCTCCCCATGTGTGGTAGCAGACAAATCCTGGGATCTTGCCCCAAATTTTGTATGATCACCAAAAGACATGGACTCATGATTGGTGAGGGGAATTTGGGAGATTGAAGTGATGAGTCAAGGCAGACTCATAGGAGCTCACTGCTCACAGATGAGAGTGTTTGGATGTCACAAACTACGTCGTGACACCTCAAATATCCCACCATCAACAACCCTCCTTTGACCATCAAAACCCCTATTACGTCCTAACCTCTTCACCCTACACGTAACCTAGGACATCTGAGACCAACTACGGCAAAAGTACAACGGGAGAATAAGGTATACAGGGGTCTGGAGCATAAGGATGGCGAAATGCGGCGAAGTTAGACGGAGTTAGGTTAAGTAGGGACAATGGGAGCCGAAGTATGGCGAAGTTAGACGGAGTTAGCCTAAGTAGGGACAATGGGAGCCGAAGTACGGCGAAGTTAGACGGAGTTAGGCTAAGTAGGGAGGGACAATGGGAGCCGAAGTACGACGAAGTTAGACGGAGTTAGGCTAAGTAGGGACAATGGGAGCAGAAGTGAGGCGATGATTAGGCGGAGTTAGTCGAAGGGGGGAGAAGTATGACCGGGGACTCGGGGAAGTTGGACGAAGTGCGTTGAAGTACGTCAAAGCGCAAGAGGGTCGGGTGAAAGTCTAGGAGGAGTAGATAATATTAGCTGAGAAGATTGCTGAAGTTCTTCAGCAATCCTTGATTGTTGTCAGTAGTGAAAGATTGATAGAGACAGCTACAATATAAATTGAGATACATCGCCATCAGTAAAAAGCCCTAGATAGAGTAACTACGCCAAAGTACGTCGTAGTTACATTCCTTTCGACGCGTGCGCCCTCCTGGTTGGGGGAGACATTGAGTCATAAGTATCAAGTTAGCCGAGGTTCGTCGACTGTCGGTCTTTCAGGAAGAAGTCATTTGATGGCCGTGACATTGGATCATAAGTCCTGATTCAGTATCTCTTTATTTTTCCAACTCAATTATATCATATATTGGATGTTTCTCCAGCTGGGTCTGTCAAGGGGTCAGACCACTCTGGAGTGGAACATCTCCCGTAGGGTCTGATTGCGTCTGTGCGGCTCCGGAGGGGTCCGTCTCCGGCGGGGACCTTAACAAACCCGCTTTGTACCCACTGCTCACTTTACTCAATACATCCTCTATGATCTCTCAGCTTGTGTACTAAGCACCTCTTCTCCACACGGTGTAAGGTTATCGGCTCTACTTCCTTCAACTATTTGTGGGAAATCTCTCTTGCTCATTCACGGTCTTTCCAACACGTTCCTAGGGTGTATTTAGTTTGGTAAGTCATCACAACATATCATTTTGTACCATACTCCTTGAGTTTGTCACTTGAGATCTATGACAACTTACACACCAGGACAATTTGAATGCGTGTTCAGACAGTTTTTTCTCCATCTTGGAGACTTCAACTACTATCTCAATGATACAATCTTATGAACGTATCTGGTAATCCTATAACCACCTGGGTGGGATATTGTGAAAAAGGAAGATCTTGCTGTCCTGACATTCTCAAAACGGTCCCCTTTACAGCTCTGAAGTCAGATCATAAGCAATCTCTCTCCCATGATTCACAAAGGTTTGCGGCCAAGAATGAGGGATTGATTACTTCCATCCCTGGGACCAAGACTCATTTCTCTGAGGCCCAAGGAAGGTGCCGGTCACTCATGGGAAGAAAATCAATTATTCATTGTTTGTACCCATGAAGGATCACCCATAGTACAGGGGGGATTTTTCTCCAGACTTCAGGTTGACCTGGAAACGGGGAGGGCAAACGGAGTTTGTAGAACTTTGGAATCAAGATTTCTGGATTGAGTTGAAAGCTGGAAGTGAACTTCACGTGCTGTGACTCTGTTTGGTCACTCTATCCCCTGGATTCAACTGGATTGTTGATAAGATCAAGCAAGAGGGAGAATTCACCGTAAGTCATGGTGAAACATTTGAGACTGCGTCTTGTCATGACCCTACTCATCATGACTTCCCCATCCATGGGTCCGGCCCATTCCTCAGAGGAAGGGTTCTCAGAGAAGTCTCACAGAAGTCTCACAGAAGAGAATAGAGATTTACGCCTCACTTTTATTCAAGATATCACTTTTTGATTCAAAGTATGACGTATCTGAACCTCTGGTGAAGACTTAGGTGAGATTCCCAACGGGAATCTCTTCAACGATAGTTTCTCTCTGCAGGATATATCAACCCCCCCTGTTGGCCCCATGGATCCTTTTTCCCCAAGGATCAAAATATCTGTTGCATTTCATATTTATCAGACCTCTTCGGGAGCACTCCTTACAGCAGTGTCATCCTTGTTTGATACATTCTAGCTTGACCACTCAATCCTTCCAAGCTATTCTATCCTTCTTGACTTATACTTTCTTGACTTGACTATCATCTGATCACTTCACAGTACCACGGACCATCTTCATTCGTCTTGGTCCAAGACCATCTAAACCTTTATCTTCCACTCCGTCTTTGTCCTTCAGGTCTCACAAGGACAGGTCGCAACAGGTCTCAACATTGTGCATCATGCATTCCTCTTTACCAATGAGTAGGTAAACCACTTGGATAATTGCAGAGGTACCTCCTCCCAATGAACCTTCTTCGATGTGGTGACCATACTCTTCCTATTCGGACCTGAGCAACTGAATTACATTATCTCTTGTCTACCGTCTGTAAGGACCAGACATCGGGATAGTCTGCCTTGATGAGCTATGACAATGGGGCCTTGTAGGGAACAAACCTAGTAATGTAGTGTATCAAAGAGATCTGTAAGATCGATGAGATGTATGTCAAATGATATAAGTAAGAAAACACAAAATACATTTGACAAGACATCATTGAGAAAAGACTACATCTATATACTAAAAAAAGCGCGGAGTGATACCAATGTGGAGCATGCGTGGTTCAAAATCATACTGAGGTGGAATAGCGAAGGAAGAACAATGAATAAGACGGACACGGAGATGTAAAAACAGGTAGTAGTGTTGAAGGATTGGTACTAGGCGTAGGAAAAGACGGAGTAACCCTGTTTGCGGGAACCAGACATGGAGACGGGAACAGAAGGATGTATTATGACTACTGGGTCAGGTACCTGTGGTACCTGTGATCCTGACACCATCAAACTGCATCCTCTCTAAACCCTTTAGTCTTATTCGCTCAGCCCAAAGCTGCTCAGGAATAGAAACCGGGACTGGAAGTGTGTCAGAAGGTTCCTGAGTCCCTCAGCTTAGATCATATCACACTCCACTGAGTGTTACGACCCTGTCACTCTACAATTTATTTGCCATCATCGCCTACTTCGACAGGCTCGTAACACCTACAACACCTTGCGACATCTCTTCGATCTATTGCTTCTCAAGTTGCGACATCCTTCATACCTCACCACCCTGGTGTCACTGTTGTCACCTTGACATCACCCTGACATCACCCTGCGCCACCCCGTGTCACTGTGGTACAATACGAGCCATGGTTGCACCATGTCACGGCCGTCGAATAACTTCTTTCCAATAGACCGACGGTCGACAAACCTCGGCTAACTTGATGATTCTAATTCGATGTCTCACCCAACCAGGAGGGCGCAGACGTCAAAAGGAGTGTAACTACGGCGAGCTTCGGCGTAGTTACTCTATCTGGGGATTTTCTCTGATGGCGATGTATCTCGTTGTATGGTAGCTATCTCTATTAATCTTTCACTACTGACAACAATCAAGGATCGCTGAAGAACTTCAGCAATCTTCTCAGCTAATAGTATCCACCACTCCCAGATGTTCATCCAACCTATCCGCGCTTCGACGCACTTTGGTCAACTTCCCCGAACCACCGAACACCCGATCCTCTAATCCTCGTCTAACTTCGCCGTACCTCTGCTTCCTCCATCCCTAGTCAATCTAACTCCGCCTAACCTCGTCGCACCTCGGTTCCCTTCACTCTTAATCTGTCTAACTTCGCCTAACTTTGTCGTGGTTGGTCTTAGATGTCCTAAGATACGTGTAAACCGAAGAGGTCAAGAATTGATGGAGGTTTGATGGTCAAAGGAGGGTCGTTGTTGGTGGGATTTAGGGGTGTCACGACGTAGTTCGTGACACACCACTACCAGGTGGCCCGCACCATACTGGAGGAACCTGACACCACCGTGTGTCAGGCTGCCGCCACTACGGATTAGGCTGGGTCAGCACGGATCAGCATGGGACGAGACCATTCAGGCTGGCGTCAGGACAACGCCGCCCGGAGAGGTGGCGCTACACTGGGGGGGCCAAATGAAGGATATAGAAGGAGCACATTTTGTCTTGATCCTCTTCAAGGATCAATCTATCATAAGTTACATTTAGTTACAATAGTCTTCCATAGGCCTTCCATAGTCTTGACATACATCTTTGGTCTACTCCGCTTCGCTCGCCGACACTTCGGGATCCTACGAGCACCCCTTCATCAACAGCACACCATCGTCACTGTCTATTCCCCAATCCCTTTGATCTTCGACCGCACAAGTCCAGTGGTTGTGCAACTTCGCCTCCGCACAACCCAAGCTCGCCAATTACGACAGTCAAAGTCTACTCGTTGCTGGCCCCAAGGCCTGCCAGGTTCGAGTCGTAACACTGCGGGAAACTTTGTGTATGTCCGTCACGTGATCCCACAATCTTCCGTGTGTTACCTACACAGTGGATATAAATGAAGCATGACCGGGAGGCCGGTTTCCGTTTCGTGCTACTACACATCCTACTTCCTACCTGTCGCATCGTACAAATATAGTGACCAGAACTTCAACAGTCAACTCACTCAATTGTCTTTGCCAAAGTCGTAGGTATAAGACAGTAGTGGTCCTTTCCCCGCCATTCAGACCAATTTTATACGAGAATGACCAGATCAATCACCCATAAACACATGGCTGATCTTGGTAGTTCTTTGAACACTAACCAAACCTTGAGAAGACAATATTGACTTACCCATAACTCTCCTGTAGGCAGTGTCGCCCGCACATTTCGGGTCAGAGAAGATACAAGACAAAATCAGCTCACTGGCGGGCATTTCCCTGGACTAGCCCTCGTCCGAACGTCATAATCATTGCTCCTTTCTATATACACAGCTTGAACTTCTTTCTTGGGCTATCCTATATCATAGCTTTCTTCTCTATCTCCCTTGTACCCCTCAGAGTTTTCTCACCCTATCTTTTCTTTGGGTTTAAAAGACTGAGGAAAAGCTTTGCCACCCCAAAGGTCTCTTACCTACCAAACTATTCAACCAGTATGAGCAGACCCATTGACCCCTCAAGTTCCCAAACGGGTGCTTCAGGCCCTCCTTCTAGCGTGAGTGATCCGTGGGACTGGCCATACAACAATCGTCCGCTGGATGCAGGTACCACTTTCAAGTCCGGTGGCATGCGGGTGACCAAGCATGATTATAAGATTGGTCTGCTGAAACCTATCTGTAAGGGTGTGGACTCAGGAGGTACTGCAGAGGTCATCAGTAGAATGAGAGTGTATGCTAGACCAGGAGGCTCTACATCACAGTTAGTCTTCATCTTGAAATATGTGAGAAATCTATCTCTTTCTTCGATGTGTATAACAGCTAACAAAGTCTTTAGACAGTCAAGTGCAAGGCTGGCTTGGAGGAGGGACCCTCGCTTGCCATATTCTCAGGGAGCACACCCGCAATCGAAGAAATTTTTGTATCACCCCAAGAGATCACCGCTTTGTCCACACCAGTGACTAGAGGAATATTCCAACTCGAAAGGAACTTGAAACTTTATTTTGAACCCGTACGCGGTTTGTGTCACGGCCGTCGAGCAACTTCTTCCTAATAGACCGACGGTCGACGAACCTCGGCTAACTTCACGCTTCTGAGTCGATGTCTCACCCAACCAGGAGGGCGCAGACGTCGAAAGGAGTGTAACTACGGCGTACTTCGGCGTAGTTACTCTAACTAAGGCTTTGTTCTATTGATGGCGATGTATCCCGATGTATAGCTATCTCTATTTGTCTTTTACTACTGACAACAATCAAGGATCGCTGAAGAAGTTCAGCGATCTGTAAACTATCTATACTACTCCTCTCTTCTCATAGAACGTCCCTCAACTCCTGCACTGCCTCACGCTCAGTCCTCTTCGTTCAACCTTGCCGTACCTCGCCGTATCCCCGATATCCTACTCCGCTCACTTCGACTAACTTCGCCTAACTTCCCCTGTTCTGCTCTCCCTCGGTTCCCTTCCCCTAACTTCGCCGTAGTTCTCCGCTAGACGGGGTTATCGTGACAAATACACTCTTGGTTCTCGTAACTTCGCCGTAGTTGGTCTCAGTGGTTCGAGTGGAGGTTGGTGGTGGTGAAAGGAAGGTCGGTGATGGTGAAAGGAGGGTCAGTGATGGTGGTTGTCAGGGATGTTACGACGTAGTTCGTGACAGTCGCCCCCTCCTTAGGCGCGAACGTCCTCGTGAGCTTTGTATGCATGTAATGAAGAAAAGGACACTCAGCAGGTTACAGGAAACACAATTGGTCATATAACAGTTGTTGGTAGATGATACCATGGTTCGTTGTTAAACGGACAGTAAACTTCGTCGAAGTTCATCGTGGTTGCTTGTTGTTACCCTGTGGTAGTTACGTTGTAAGTGAGACAGAGGATTTGGGGTACAACAAACCTCGTCGACGTTCGTCAGTGTATCCCTAACTTATATGAATGTGAGACACGTAGCGTGGGAATTTTGATCGTCGTCATGGTGTTTGTTGTTGCTGAGACACCTTGTTATGCGAAGTTACCAGCGCCCTGACGACGAGTAGCCATGTCAGTTATACTAAATACTCAGTACTTCGGCCCACTTCTTCTTCTTTCCCAGGACTAATCCTAAATCGTACTATCATCGTCTATCGATTTCCAGTCTTTACCTTACCAAACATATCAATTTGATATATTTCAACAAAATGTCTTCTCGTCCGGAGCTCAACGCCCATAAATTTTTTGCAGATCGCTTCGCCGCTGTCCGTAAGTCTACTTGTACTCTCTATAAGCTACTCTGTCGCTGATTGTCCTAGTCGCTCAGCAGGGGAGCTCTCCCCGCCAAGTGTCATCTATGGGCTTTGGAGCCTTAGCCATCACCGATGGCTCGCCTTCTGCTGCTGCAGCTTCCGCTGCAGTTCCTTCTGCCCCCGCGTCCCCTGCTGCGGTTACGACCCCTCTCTCCTCTGGCCAACAGGAGGTCAGACCTGCTCCTGTTGGCCCCTTGCAAGCTTCGGGTCAGTCCGCTACTGTGGTGGAAATCGACGATGATGATGAAGAGATGGATGGTGATGAGGAGGTGGTTGGTGTTCGTCGTGGTGAAGAGACGGGTGTGTTGGTTGATGATGGTGAGATGGGTGGTGCAGATGATGATGATGAGATGGGTGAGGTCGATGAGGATGAGGAAATCCTCAGTGTTGATCTCGGTGATCCGGCGCTGTTTGAGGATAGAGAAACTTGGGTGTCAGAGTTGGAAAAGTTAAGCCGTATGTCCTCTTGTCATATACCCTGCTCGTAAGTGCTGACATGTAGCTGTTCGTGATAATGAGGGGTCTCCCGAATTCCGCGTACGGCTCCAGACTTCTTTCGGGAAGAAACGGGTTGCGTATCAGGAGAAGATGGATGCTCTGGCTGAGATTAAAGCCGAGAAACGTCGCCGTTCCCCTTCCGCCCACGACGAAGTAACCCCTCCTTCGGCGAAACGGGTCAAAGAGACCCCTCGGTCCTCTACAGGACAGGCTGAATTGTTTCCCTCCCCTTCCCATGAGCCAGGGAGTGCTCGCAAGGCATCGTTGCGAGAGCAGGATAGGCTATGGAAGTTGTTTATCGATGAAAGGGAGCGATGGGAGGTCGCCAGTATGGATGAGTCGTGTGATAGATGTCGGTAGGTTCCTTCCCTAGAAGTTTATACATCTGCTGATCAGTAGCCGTGAAATTATCACGTATGGGAGAGCGAAATGGCCGTGTCTACGACCGGTCAAACCTCATAATCGCGGCTCCCGTTGTGCTTCTTGCACTTCTGGCCCCTGCTCGTTCTGTCCCCCCAACACCGCTCGGGATATTCCTCCTAGACCTTCTGCTCCCCTCGGTCCCCCCTACACTCCGTCCGCCGCTGTTCGCCGCCGTCTCCCCACAGCCCAAGACGGAAACTATCCTTCGCGCTCTCCTTCGGCGAACTTCTCCTCTCCTGGCCCCACCTCGCCGTCACCCGTCGTCCGTCGCCCGCCTAACTCTCCCGTGGCCGGACCGTCTCGTCTCCCTGCTACCCCTTCGGCAGGTTCGTCTCGTCGCGCGCCTTGCCGTGCTCCTTCCGCCTCCCTCCAGCCCTCGACACCTATGGCTGGCCCATCTCGTCTCCCGGCTACCCCTTCTGCCGGTCCGTCTCGTCCCACCAGGAGCCGTCCTACTCCTGTGTCAACTCAAGAGGAGTCTCCTCTAAGTCTCCCTCCTGCCCTTGGGACCCGAAGCCGTCAACCATCTGCTCCTCCTGCTTCTGGGCTCTCAACTCCTGCCCCTCCTGTGAAAACTCCTCCGAAATCTTCGAAAGGGAAAGGCAAGAAGAAGAAAGCTGTCCAGTTCGAACCGGCTGTGGTGGAAAACGAAAGTACTCAGCTACCAGAGGAAATCCCTCCTTCCCTCGACCACCCCACTATCGCTCTCGATCCTCGGATACCAGAGGAGGACAAACAGCTAGCCACCTTCCGTTCCGTCATTATTGGTTTAACCACTCAATTACAAGCCAATAGACGAGATACGGCGAAGCTCGTCGAATATTGCGTGAAGTTGGTCTCCGCGATGAATACTCTCTCTCGGACAATGGCAACCCTTGTGAACTCCTCCGACATAGGGCCATTAGGGCGAACTGAGTTAGCTAGAGTCTCCCGAGAGCTCACAACGGACATGAGCGACTTCTACCGCAATCTCTTTGACTCTCCCTACCTCCTGAACCCCACTGAGTATATGCTCCCCCCTACACTGGACTGGTTAAAGCCATCTCAACCAGCTCGACTCAGTTCTCAGGATGGTGCTTTCCTCGATATCCTAACTCTTCCCGCAGACTGCCTTAGAGCACTTCGTCAGTTGTGGAAATCACCTAGTCTGAGTCTCGCTCGTGATCCTGCTCTCCACTCCGCTCACATTCTCGCCTTTAACACAGCATGGAAGGAGACTCGAGCCCTCCGACGGACGGTGGCACCGAAGGTTACTGAGAGTAGTTCTGGGGGTGGTCCTGCACCGGGGAACGAGGAACAGGGAGGAAGTTCGCAGCAGTGAGTTGTACTTAGCTAATGTTGTACCAGTTGTATGAATTACTTCCTCGTTCGTGATCTTACCACTCGTCCTTTCATCGGCTTATCCGGGTGAAGTTCGTGGAACTTCGCCAATATGTCATTAGCTCCGTCCACGTTTTCTACTGGTTCCCATGATACTGCGTCATCTGAGCCTTCGTAACCTAACCATTCCACTAGATACTCTAACTTCCCTGACCTCTTATTCACTCTCGAGTCCACAATATCCTTTACTTCCCACGATTCTCCCACGTTATCCACCTCTACTGGGCCAGGTGGTTCAGCTTGCTGACCAGGAAATACTGGAGGATGATAGGGACGGAGCAAGGAGACATGGAATACATCATGGATACCTGCCATCGTTCCTGGTAATTCCAGCTTACAAGCATGAGAACCTACTTGCCGTACTACCTTGTACGGCCCACTTTGCTTAAGGTCCAACTTCTTCATTGGTCTCTTAGTCTTGATATTCTCTAACGACAGCATGACTAGGTCACCTTCCACGAAGTTTGGCGTAGTTCGATGTTTCCTGTTGTATCCTTCGGCGTACTTCTCATTAGCTCTCTCGATCCCCTCAATACATTCTTTGTGTATTTCGGTTAAGTCTTTTACCGCTACTGTAGCAGCAGGTACCTCAACCTCACTGGTCTTAATCTCTTCAGCCCACCGAGGGTGGTACCCATAGTTCGCATAAAACGGTGTCTTGTTTATCGCAGAATGGTGGGTGTTGTTATAAGCGAAGCTCGCTCGAGCAAGCAGCTTTGACCAGTCGTTTTGCTGATAAGAAGTGAAGATTCTAAGGTATAGTTCGAGGGATTGATTTGTTCGTTCAGTCTGTCCATCAGTCTGTGGATGATACGCAGTAGAGAGATGTAGTCTTATCCCGAGACTATCGGTCAAGTTCTTCCAAAACTTCGAGGTAAACTTCGATCCCCTGTCCGACACTATGTTCTCCGGTAACCCATGCTGAGCCACCACATAGTCCATTATCAGCTCTGATAGCCCAGCTGCGGTCAACTTCGTCGTAGTTGGGATAAAAACCGCCCATTTGGTCAATCGGTCCACTACTACCAGTATTGAATTATACCCATGGGAATTCGGGAGTTCTTCAATAAAATCCATCGAGATACTGGACCAAGGTTTCGTAGCCACCTCCAGCGGTTTAAGCTCCCCATGAGGTTTCTGCCTGTTAGTCTTTGCTCTTTGACATACCGCGCATCCAGCAACATAATCTTCGACATCCTTCCTTACTCCAACCCAGACATAATCCCTCAGGACTAGTTCAAGGGTCTTCGCCAAACCTGGATGACCGGCCAAGGCTGAGTCATGTCGCATCTTCATGATTTTTAGCCGAGCGTCGGCGTAGTTTGGCACATAAGTACGATCATCGAATGTGAGGAACCCCCTCGAGTTCCAACCTCCACGAAGTATTAGGGGGGACCGCGAACTACGGCGTAACTCGGCGACCGACTCTGGTTCCTGTACGTCATCTTGACATGTCGGATGGGAGCACTCAGCACAGGTTACTCCCAATAGTTCTTTCCTAACCTCCTCCACCTCTTCGTCCTCCTGTATTCCAATTATCAAATCCATAGGATCAATAAGGTCGTTCTCTCTCACTTCCTTTGTCCCTTGCAAGGCTCGAAGGAGGTGTTGTAACCCCGAGCTAGTCTCGTCAAGTTCGTCGAACTGCGGCAAGCCTTGAATAAGGTTGCTCTCTTGCACCATAGTACTTCCCTTTCCAGAGTGGTAGTCTGCCCTTCTAGACAGCCCGTCCGGCAGTGTGGCTTGTTTTCCTGGTCGGTACACCATTTTGAACCTGAAATTAGAGAGCTCTTCGACCCACCTACCCTGCCTAGGGCTAAGTTGTTTAGGTTCCATCCAATACGTCAAATTCAAATGATCTGTGAGAACTGTAGTCTCTACCTGTAGTAGTAAGTGTCTCCTTCTTCTGAAAGCTTCAACGATAGCTAGTAACTCCTTTTTGCCTACCGTGTAGTTCAGCTGCGCCGCCTGAAACGCTCCGGACTCGATAGCCACCGGGTGTTCTTGTCCCAACTCGTTCACCTGCAAAATTATGAAACCCCAGCCAAAGAACGACGCATCTGTTTGTAGTAGAGTCTTCAACGAGGGATCAAAGTGAGCCAATACAGGGGCCCTACACATCCTCTCCTTTAATTCTTTAAAAGCTCTTTCCTGTTCTACTCCCCAAACAAACGGTACATCCTTCCTGGTGAGATCATTGATCGGTTTAGCAATTCTGGAGAAGTTGGGGACAAAACGCCGATAATAACTGACAACTCCCATAAATCCTCTGCTCTCTCGCAAGTTCTTAGGACGAGGGAAAGACACGACAGCATCGATGTATTCCGGATTACTAGAAATCCCTTCTCGCGAAACCACGAACCCCAGGAAGACTACCGAATCTCTTTCAAACTCGCACTTACTTGCTTTTACGAACAAATTCGACCTTCGAAGCACTTCGAACACCTTCGCCGTAGTTCCTCTTAGTTCCTCCAACGTTTGACCGTAGATGAGTATATCATCTATGTAGACAACTACTCCTTTTCCCAGCAGCTCCCGAAAACTTTCATTCAAGAAGTGCTGAAACACAGCAGGAGCATTTCGTAGACCGTCTCGGACAACAAGAGACTCGAACATACCGTACTGAGTCCTGAACGCTGTCAAGTGTTCGTGTCCTTCCTTTACTCGTAAGAGTTGATAAGCCCCAATCAGATCTAACTTGCTGAAATACCTCGCGTTTCCTAGCTCTTCGGTTATCTGGCCGATCAGAGGCAGCGGATAGGCGTCGGGTATCGTTGCTTCGTTCAACTTTCGGTAATCAATGACCATTCGCCATTGACCTTTTGCTTTCTTTGGTACCAAGAACATCGGTGATCCGTAGGGCGAATTACTGGGTCGAATTCTTCCGGCCGATATTTCGCGATCTAGGATGTCTCTCAGCGCGCTTCTCTGATCTTCTCCAAGCGAGTAGAGTGGAGCAACCTTCAGGTTCGCCCCCTCCTTAAGATCAAACTCCAGATCATAGCCCCTCGAGGGAGGTAATTCTTCACCTCCCTTCCTTGGGTTAAAAACATCAATGAACGAGTGGTATTGTTCAGGAACCACCTGATACAATTCCTCCTGTTCCTCCGGACTCAGTTCATCCTGGTCATCTTTGTCTCGGAGATCTATCGCGTCCGTCGGAGTCGGCAGCCCTATGGCCGCTAACTTCGCCGCACTTGGTGGGGTTGGGATGGGAAATTTCACCGAGTTGTCTCTTCCATCAAGGACAACCCCTTCCTTCCTCATCCAATCCCACCCTATCACAACATCTGCGTCGCAGAGCGTTGTTACATCGAGACAAACAGATCGCACTTCGGCGTCCTTCGTCAAACTAAATCCGACTTCGACAAACTCGGTGATGGGTCCAGCGACACTCACCGAGCCGTCGAACATGTGAACGGGTACGCTCACCTGATATCGCCTCTTTTCTACACCTATCTTCGCTGCTGCCCTAGGGCTTATATATGAACAAGTAGCTCCAGTGTCCCAGAGCGTAGTTAGCTTTATTCCATTAATGAAAATGTCCGATTTAGGTTGATCTCTGGAAACGGAAGGGATGAGGAGATGATTATCGACATTGCATGAACAAGGGGTACTGAGTGGTGTATTTTTGTATTCACAATCCTCTGGCTCCATCAGCTGTGTTTCTTTTATGGGTTTGGGAATGGTGGCCGAGAGAATATGGCGGACCCGCCGAGCCTCGCCTACTGCGACAGGTCCTCTTCTTTTCCCTGGTCCTCTTCCAAATCTACTTCTCCTCCAACCGCATTCAAGTTCCTCCTCTGTCCGAGAGGTACTGCGTTCCCTCCCGATCCTCCACCACGTTCTCCGAACTTCTCCCCCCATGGAGGCAACAGTCCAACCTTAACCTTAGCCTCCCTTACAGGGCATTCCTTCAGCCAATGTCCTGCTTCACCACACTCGGTACACTTCCCCTCCTTCCTCCTTGTCTCCCTCAGATCGGAGCTCGGCCTAGGCCATCTTCGGCGAACTTCGTCGATGTTTGGCGGTGTACTCCTTACCACCGTCGACATCATAGCCGCCTGGACACCACCCTGCGCCGAAGGTTGCCCCTTTTCCCATTTCTTCTCTTCTTTCTTCTCCGTCCTCTGACTTTCCACCACTGTCGTTGTCCTTATCCCTCCTTCCCTTTTCCTCTCTGCCTCCTTCTCCACTTGTCTCCTCCACAGGCGGTTGTCCAAGGGAATCACAAACTCCAATAGCTCTTTCACAGTCCCAAACGATCTACCGTGTCTTGCAATTTCATCTAGAAGGTGCGATTTTAGTCCTTTCTTGGCTCGGTCAACTAGGTTTCCATCATCAGACCACTTAAGAATCGCAACATGTCGCTGGAAGGCGGAGAAGTAGTCCGAAGCAGACCCGGTTTGCTTGAGGTCGTTAAGTTGTCGGGCCGCAGTTCCTTCTTCGTCTGGATCACCAAAGTTAGTCTTGAGGTACTTAACGAACTGATCGTGTGTCGTGAGGTACTCAGGAAGAGGTCTTTTGGATAGATCGGGCTGCACTGCAAGAAGAGGTGTTTCGCGTAGATGAGAGATCATGAAAAAGACTTTCTTAGTGTCGTCGGGGAAAAGATGAGAGTTCAATTCGAAATGTACGTCGCACTCAGACAGAAAGGCGGTTAACTTGTTCCGATCTCCTCTCCAGAGGTCTGGGTTAGGTAGCTTTATCCCCTTCCGTTGTTCGCCCACTACGCTTGGGGTCGCCGAAGTTTGCCGTCCCATGGCGTACCTCACTCCTTCTGATATCCCTTCTGCAATCCCGCCCACTGTATCCCTTTCTCTTCTCTGTTCCCATTCCTCCCTACGCCTTCTCTCCTCCATCATGTCTTTGTTCATATTCGCCACCATCTGCATCAAGGCCAACACCACCCCTTGTGTTCCTTCTTCTCCCAAGTTCGCCGTACTTCCAGTGTTTTCTCTTGGGCGTGGGGTTTGGTCTGATCCAAGTGGGGATCCCGCAGGTGGGAGAGCATTAGACGGAGGAGAAGGAGGGTTAGAAGGCACCGGTGGAACGAACTCATCTCCTTGAATTGATCCCCCCACACTATCCTCCACTCCAAGGTCCTGCCCCATTGCTCTGCTAAGCTCCTCCAATGCTCTCCTCTCGTTCTCCTCCATCCTGTCTCCATCCCTACTCATCCCTCGTGTAATTCTTCTTTCTGGTTCCATATTATCTTTGTACTTCTCCGAGGTTCGCACGGGTCGTCGGTAAGAGCGATCCTTGATACTGTCACGGCCGTCGAGCAACTTCTTCCTAATAGACCGACGGTCGACGAACCTCGGCTAACTTCACGCTTCTGAGTCGATGTCTCACCCGACCAGGAGGGCGCAGACGTCGAAAGGAGTGTAACTACGGCGTACTTCGGCGTAGTTACTCTAACTAAGGCTTTGTTCTATTGATGGCGATGTATCCCGATGTATAGCTATCTCTATTTGTCTTTTACTACTGACAACAATCAAGGATCGCTGAAGAAGTTCAGCGATCTGTAAACTATCTATACTACTCCTCTCTTCTCATAGAACGTCCCTCAACTCCTGCACTGCCTCACGCTCAGTCCTCTTCGTTCAACCTTGCCGTACCTCGCCGTATCCCTGTCACAAAGCGTGTGACAAGTTGAGCGAAAGTCGGGGAAGGGTATTTAACCAGCGATCGGCGGTAGGGTTAACCGCCGAGTAATAGGCCTTTTCGTCGCAGTGGTTAAGATCACTGTTCCGTTGGGCACTGTTATATCGTGCATATGCTGGTCAGTATGTCTCGTGACAGATTAATCGGCGGTTACGGGTAGGATCCTGGGTTCGACTCCCCGGACGGCGCCGGGGGTAACCCAGGCCCTACTTGGAAAACCTCCCTCTCGGAGTAAGTTTTCGGTCTATCGTACCCTTCCCAAGTGTGGGGGCCCAAGCGGGGTCCCCTTGTCGGGGCCCCAACGCGGGGGCCCAAGAGGGTGCATAATGTCACAAAGCGTGTGACAAGTTGAGCGAAAGTCGGGGAAGGGTATTTAACCAGCGATCGGCGGTAGGGTTAACCGCCGATTAATAGGCCTTTTCGTCGCAGTGGTTAAGATCACTGTTCCGTTGGGCACTGTTATATCGTGCATATGCTGGTCAGTATGTCTCGTGACAATCCCCGATATCCTACTCCGCTCACTTCGACTAACTTCGCCTAACTTCCCCTGTTCTGCTCTCCCTCGGTTCCCTTCCCCTAACTTCGCCGTAGTTCTCCGCTAGACGGGGTTATCGTGACAAATACACTCTTGGTTCTCGTAACTTCGCCGTAGTTGGTCTCAGTGGTTCGAGTGGAGGTTGGTGGTGGTGAAAGGAAGGTCGGTGATGGTGAAAGGAGGGTCAGTGATGGTGGTTGTCAGGGATGTTACGACGTAGTTCGTGACAGTTTGACAAGAACCATACGTTATGAGCTACACCATCTTCCGAATGCAAAAGTGCCTCACAGTGCCGAGTTAGAAGAAGGTTATATTCTCCTATCCAGCTATGGGCACAGCGACGTTACCCTTTGGAATCCTTGGAATCCTTTTGAGAGTATGGGGTGTGAACTTGAATTTGACTGGACAAAATTAGCTCAAGCGAGGGTCAAACCTAGTGACGGAGGTCAGGTGTCTTGCCTCTCAGATCCAGTCTACAAGGGTATTCACAATAGTCTTGCTGGTCATTTTGAACTTCTGATAGACGGACAAAGACCGGATGGGATTATTCAGGATCTGCAACACACTGCAGCAAAATTACATACCACTTTGGTGATGCTTCAAACTAGAACACAAAAACTCATCAACAATACCGTGGAGTCACAACAGGCCGCGGGAAATTTGCCGAGCACTGCTGAGGGGTTGGAAGCCATGCAGGGGGAGTTGCAAACCACCTTGAACTCAGCAGCCCAGACTATTATTCCCAAGACGGACCTTGAGGCACTGTCTGACGAGATATCGGATCTGTGCGAGAGGTTCTTGGAGCTTGACATGATGCAGACTTTCCAGTCAGTTTTGGACAAAGCTGACGTTGGATAGACTTTTGCCGCTGAAGGCTTTTGATTTGGAGCCTTCCAAGGTCCAAATGAGTGAGATCTACATCATAGCCATAGATAGAAAAATGATGAAGAGGGTTCCAGAGTGAGTAGTGTCTTGTGAATTTATGCCCGAAGCCCACGTCCCGCTTGCCAACAATTGTGATGTTTGCATCATTCCAAGGCCTCAAACTCTCCTCCAATGTAAGACACCCCTTATCATGACCTCTACTTGTACTTGTAGGTTGCAAAACTTTTGTGTCATTGGCCATTGTGGCTGTATCATTTCTCTCCTCAGCTCTTTGCTTCACCCTCAGTCTTTTCTGGAACGACCGCCTCAGCTATGCCATGTACATTATCCTGGGACTCTATATGTCCTTGCATGGATTGTGCATAGACTTGAAAGCGAGATTCTTAGGGCTTGACTTGATGGCAGTACCTGAAGGTATGATGGGACTTCTGCAGCCGCATGAAACATGTTAGCGTCTTTGAGATCATCTGAAACACATATGTTGATCATAAAATGCAGATGTGAGGTATTTACATATACCAAATACCTGTATATACAATGATTCACCCAAGTCCAGCTCTTCATCTCCGCCCTTCCTTCTAATATAACTTCTCCTTACAATACACTCACGTCGATTCGTGCAAATCCCATAGCAAATCTAATCTCGTTTAGTCATTCTCCTCACAGATACTTCTCACTTAAGAACCACTTCTCACATTGATTCTTAGTGAGTTGTGTATGTCCCATAACAACTCTAACCGTTTCGCCTTGTTCTTTCTTTAATTTTGGGACTAGGTAGCCACACCACCTAGGTAAACTTTTGACGATCATCGTCTAGCACCGCTTGTGGCTTCGTGGTCTCATTCAGGGGACAGGACCGTGATTGGCTCTACGTTCCCACACCCATATACGTCATATACGTCCCTCCATTCTACCCGTTTACATAGCTTGGTCCTTCTTCCATGAAGTTCTCATGTCATAGCCTCCACCATTCACTCCCTTGTTACTCTTCAATCTTCCCCACCCCATTCTAGAGGATTTAAGAGGGGAAGAGAGATCTTGCCACCCTATTGACTAGTCACCAACTTAACAATCAAACTTTCAGTATGACCGACGACGATGCTGATCCTCCAAATCTTCTTGAACTGATCAAGGGTGTCTTGCCATATCAGGCTATTGTGGCGATCCCGCCCATCACAAAGGCGGACCCTTGGGAATGGGACAGTGACCCAACACATCCGCTTGACGCCGGTACCAAGATTACTAGCCCGGGCTGGAGGATAACCAAGCATGGCTACAGGGATGATATACTTCGCTTCTTCATTGGTTATTTGCACAACGGATATGACTCAAGAGTTGACAGTTGCACAGAAGTGCATGTTGGAGCTGAGACGTTCATGTTGTATTATGTAAGTGCATAGCTCTCTATCAAAAACTGCTGACCTATTCACTTGCTGATCAGTCTCTAGAGCGTACAGATTACAATGGACCCAGCAGGAGAATATGAAACTCATCAGTCTTTAGTAAACCAACAGTCGGGTGAGACTGCTTCTCAGACTTTAGCCAATGAGACGGAATCTGTGCGCAAGGGAAGATAAACGCTTGAAAGAGCACTAAACTTTCGACTCCCACCTGTGCCCGGACTGAAAGAAGTAATAACATACCAAATTCATCACCTTTCAAGTGCAGTGGATGATGAGCCACAGAATTTTGAAAAGAATCCTATTGTCTTCTCATGCTCTGTGAATAGCCAGATCAATCACCATAAGCATGATGGCACAGTGTCTCGGCAGCTTGCATCTGACTGGTCCAAAGCTGCAAAAGCCAAGGTCGAGCCTAGTAAGGGAGGTAATGTATCCGGTTTAGATGACAAGACAAAGCGGTGTCATGATCGTATCCTTGGGTTTTTCAATACTCATCAAGACGGGGATCCGGATGGGATAATTCAGCAAATGCAAAGTACTAGAGATCAGTTGTGGGAGGCTTATGAAGCGTTGGTGGCCAAGGTGCAATCATCAACAACAGCACCTCTGACAGATGAAGATGGGATAGTGCTCAAGTTTGAGCAATTGGTGACAAACGTGCTGGATCTGGGTACACAGTTCAGGGAGTTGGGCATGGAGGGGACCTACCAGTCAATTCTCCTTGAACCACACATTTACTCTAGCACGGGAGCATGAGCTATATTCCTATTATTATTAGTTGAACGGATATAGACCGACGTCACACCAAAAGACAGATGAGAAATCAAGAGGAATCCAGAGTAGTAACTCTCTTGGGCCTTGCTTGCCCTTAATTGCTAACCGTTTGCTGATTCAACATCTGTATCTCGTGTCCGGCATGATACCCTCTTTCCAGACCACAAAACACTTATCATCACCTCTACTCGTTTTTTTAGTGATTTCCAATTATCAAATGACAGACAAGTTGATCATTCAATGCAGATGAAAGGTATTTACAGATAACAAATACAAGTCTATACAATGATTCCTTGAGTCCAGCTCTTCATACCCTCCATTCGGTTCGATGAAGTTCCTCCGTACGGATAGAGGCACGCATATTCTCGGGAGAATCAAATGGTAAACCCCCTTCAATCCATTCTTTTCCGGCTCTTCATTCACCCTTCGAGAATTCTCCTTCCATCAGATCAATCCTGTCCATTCTGTAGATATCCACATATTTTCAGGAGAATCAAATGGTAAAACCCCTTCCGTCCATCCATTTCCTTTTTCCATTGGATATCCCTCTATCTGTCCTAGATCCACAGGAGAGACAATCGGTGAACGAGGTAATGGTACGAATCTCGGATCCACCTCTCCTTTTTCCATCTCGGAATCATTCACAAGTGTCCTATCGGCTTCTTCTATTGATGAATTTGATCGTGATGATGATCCTGAAGTCGACCTCTGACCTTCACCAAGAGATTGAGATGACGACCATGTTGGCCGAAGACTGTTATATGTGATCGTACCTGAACTATCGGACTTTTCAGAGAGATTAGAAGGTGATAAGGTGTTTGGTCGAGGAGAGAGATTTGGATACGGTGACCTAATGTTTGGTCGGGGAGACGGTGAAGGTGAAGGTGAGAATTGTAACCATTCTTCCACTTCTCTCCCAAATCTTTCTTCTTCACTCCCTTCTTCATTCGATTCGTTAGGTTCTCCATCAAGAGAATAAGGCATACTTGCCCAATGTGCCACTAATCGGGAAACAACTTGTTCGTCGTTCCCCTCTTCGACTTGAGGAAAAGTGGGAAAGTCGGTAGTTGGTGGACCCTGAGTTGGCCAATTGGATATATTCGGTTGTTGGGATAACGAATCTTGGAGAGAAGAAAGAGTACCGAAATCACCGAAGAAATCTAAGGAGCCATCTTGAGGCATATTTAATTCCCTAGTTAAATTAGAGAGGATATCTTCTAATTCCGTGGTTGCCCATTCTTCGTTCATCGGAAGTCCCATACCTAGATTTTCGAATGAAGGATATGTGGCTGTATATTGGGATGAATTACTTGTGTTGGGGAAAGAAGGTGTAGGAGGTGTGAAGTCGAATCCTGGTATTCCAGGTATATCGGGAAGAGTTATCATCGGTCCTCGCCAATTTGGTCCCATGATGGTTTGAGCGGGACCGGGGATCTGTTGTGAGGCGGTAGTGACCGAAGAAGGTGAGGTGGAGAAATCCGATGGAGAGCTGAACGCTGTGGAGGATGGAGTGGTACCGAAGGAAGAAGGGGAGAAGTACGAGTCATGAGAGGCGGAAGAGTCGGATGATGTGGAGACTGATCGAGTGAGAGATTCGTCTCGGTCCGTCGACTCGAAATTTGGAAGATTGGGAGGTGGCATGACAGCTGAAGTAGCTGATGAAGTAGACTTCTTTCCTCGAGTGGGCAGAGCTCGGACTTTCCTGCCGCCTTGAGAGGGTACGATAGGTGCTGGAAGACTTGTCGAAGGTTGAGGTCCGGCGGCGTAAGAGATGGATAATCCCGATGATGGATGTGATGACGGGGGAATCGTGACAGTAGGTATAGTAAGGTGATCAGGAGTATTAGAGTCGGTAGAGGGAATGGAGGTTGGTTGCTGGTTTCGTTTCGGTAGTTTGGCAACAGGTCGTTCTTTCTTCACTCTTCCAGCTCTGAACGGTTTCCCACTAACCGCAGCCCGTTTTTCCCTCGCTCGGCGATTTTGGAACTATTCGTCAGCTCTTGCCACCACTACTAACATTCCACAACAGTCCATGAGGTCTCACACTATAAACTCAATCCTGAAGCGTGGGAGAAAGGAATGGAAACGAGAAGGGACGTTTTGTATGACGCAACGAGGCATCGAACAATAGATGACTGGATCATATGTGTGTGGGGACGATGGAATGTCGAAGCGAAGTGCCACATTCAAATCCGCCACACTGCCACATTGGAGAACAATAAACTACAGTGACAGACGCGCGGGCCCGTGTCATCCAGGAACGATCAGATGTTCAGTGGCACCTTGGACGATGTGGCGGTCTGTGCTTTTTGTAGACGCGTCAAGGTTTATTGTTCGCTCCAACACCATCAAACGAAAAAAGTGGGGGACAAAAGAGAGGAGAAGTAGGGGCCACGAAGGGGTGGTATTGGACAAGGGGGCGAAGGGGATGCCTCGAGACCAAGGAAACTATAGAGGGACGAAGCAGACCCAGGAGATGGCGTTGAAGCGGTAGGAGATTATGGAAGGAGGGCGAAGAGAAGGAGGGGAAAGCGGAAGGGAAGTGGACTAACCCAGGTGCGAACCTTCGAGTCAGCCGATGCATTGAGTGGAAGATAAGGGAACTCACTTGTGCAGGATCGAGTTGGGCTGCTTGGGCGATGAGATGACACTCTCGAACCGACAGCATGTGCGTTCGAGAATAGGCCGACTCGAGAACCTGTAAGGCACCCTTCGAATAAGCCAGCCTACGGGTCGTCCAAGAGAGACTCACTGAGGGAAACCCATTGACACTGGTAGGGCAGTCGATGAAGCTACTCTTGGATCCCTTGGACATGTACTGCATAAGGGCGTCATTGACCGTCTGTTTTACCTCTTGTAGTCGATTACGGTACTGTGATTCATAGATTCGACACAGTCGGTGCTCAACACTCTCGTCGCCCTCTCCTCCCACATACTCCAAAGACTTCGTACCATTTAGAGTGGTCTGAAAGGCTACCTGGGTGTTCTGTTTTAGGTGGAGTAATCTTTCTGTGACAAGGCGGATTACATCCAATCTGATAAGGTCAAATTCTGGGCTTTCGAAGATCACGGGATAAAGAGGATAGCTGTCGAAGTGATCCAGCTGAGGAGTGACGCCGGTTCGTCGAAGGGGATGGGAAGATGTGTCACTTCCACGGTGTTGACGTTGTATTTCCGAAGCAACAGTCAGGATACGGCGGTACTGTGGGAGCATAGTCAGAGGGGTGGGTGGAAGAGAGAATGTAAAAGATGGTATGGTGCGTAAGAAAAGTGTGGAGGTCAAACAATGAATCTTCCACAAAAAGCCTATGTCCGGTCGAATGCAGGGTCAATCAAACAGCCTTTTGTCCGAGCCGATGCATACCTACTTGGATACATCTCTGGCTGTGAAATATGCTTTCTCGCCATTCTTACTATCTCTCTCTGTACATCTGCTCTGATTTCAGCATCAATTTGGAGTATGGAACCTCAAGGCATGGCACAGGAACTGCTCGCCTGTTATCACGACCTCCATAGTCATCTCCATGATCCAGAGCGCGTACGAGAACATCTCCCACGCTGGACGCAGCTGCAAAAATGGTTTGCGCAGGTCGCTGCCGATGGAACCCTCAGCCGGGAGACTGCTAGAGCAGGGCTATCTGTCAGCAAGAACATCTCGAGTATAGTGACACGCATACTAGAGCTGGAGGACACGTCGTACCGTGCATTAGCAGAGGTCTCGGCCTGCACTACAGAGATCATGGAAGGGTGGAAAGGTTGGTCACTCCTCATGATTCCCAGGACGTCACCGATATATCACCGGCAAGTGTTGAGCTGACGGCATCAGCTGGAACCAGTATCAATTTGGCGACAAGGAAAAAGCGCTCTTGGGCAAGCCTTTCCTCTCCTTCACCATTCACCGCATCAAAGCGTCCGCGACCTCTCTCACCCTCCCCAGAAACCCTCTCGGCCGCTCATGAAATCTCTTCATCGACACTCCACCACCCCACCTCCCCCGGCCTCACCCCCCAATTCCCTCATTCCTCCATTCCCCCTTTCACGACCCTATTGTCCCCCCCAACCGACCCAATCCGCACGTGGTTCATCTCCCATCTCGCCTCCCCCTACCCAACCCCACTCGAAAAAGTCGAACTAGCCACATCAGCCAATATAACAACCAACAAGCTCGATTCCGATTTAGTCAACTGGCGTCGAAGATCCGGGTGGGCGAATGTTAGGGATAAGTATTGCGGTGGGAACAAACATCGAACTGAGAGGTTGATCGAAGATGTTTTAAGTGGGAAAGAAAGGAGGAAAGAAATTTTGAGAGATGTCGAAAAGGTTAGAGCGTATTTAGAGAGGAGGGAAGAAGAACGAGTTGGTGATTGGGTCAAAGATGTGAGTTTATCTTTTGGCATCATATCACTTCATTCCATCATTAACTTCACTACCTTGTCATTCACCCATGATCGTGGTCGTGTTGTGAGGAGTCGAGATGTGTATGTATTTCAGTTTGGGAGTTTCGATGGGTGAATTTGATTAGTATTGTGAAGAAGGAGGTCGCCACTCATTTCTTTGGTGGACAAAGACCTGTCATACTTATCTCTTTCACTTTCGTCGAAATGTCATTACGCATCTCTGTATCGGACTATCATTCTTAGTTCCCCAATCTTGGGAGATTGAGTAGTGACAATATCATCATCCTTGACTCATTCCACAATCTGAAACGTTACGGCGGATTATGACATTCATTTCCATTAGCTTCAAAACTCTTCGAGACTCGAATCCTCGTTTTGACGTCGAGCGTGTTTCATTTGAAGATACGGCAAGCTGACCTCCAGCTTATCGCTCTCCCAACAGTGGCCAACACAATCTCAACACAAGATCCCATTCGATTATCTCACACTGCTCGCACACCATCTACCTCCTCCACATCCTCAGCTTCCAACTACATCAACGAAATCTCCCCATCATCCCGCTCCATCTCTTCGTCATCCTCTTCTTCCACATCATCCTTCGGTTCAATCTCGAACACGTCGTCAGTATCCGAAGCGTCCAACCTCATCCCGGTCAATAACAAACGTCCTCTTCCCCCAACTTTCCAAGATGAGTCCGAAAGGCCATCAGTAAGAGTGAAGACGGAACATTCGGAAGATCACACGATGTCGGAGGACTTCGTGATGGATTCTGAATACGTCGAATCGCCTGTTGGATATTACGCAGCAGATGGAGGATACCAGAGAGAAATGCCATATCCCTCGAATGGTACGCAGAGTACTTGTGGGAGTTTGTGGTCGACAGAGGCTTCGTTGCCCATGTTACCACATATGCAGAGTGCAGTGGGTGGCAGTGCCAGCGAGGCGAGTTTCAAGTTGCCGGAAACACATCGATTCGACTTTCAATGGAACGAGTCCCAGTAAGAGTTGTGATATAGTACGTGTTTGATTTCCGCAAAGAGCGATATGCTGATGATCAAGGAAAATGAACCTGGGAGTGAGCGAAAACGATCAATATGTGGGAAAAGTAAGAGGAGTGGATTCATAGATATATTTGGAGCGTTGGAGAGGACGAAAGATGACATGACTTGTGGATCGTCTGTACAGTCACCCACCCATACAAATGTCCATCTGACGACCGGCGACGAAATTTTTGTGAATAGATCTGTGTGTATAGATCATGTATGACGATCAAAGATCCTTTGGAAGATCCGTCCTCGTCGCGTTCTGCCAGATCCATGGTATCAAACTGCTTTTGTTCATCATCAGTAAACACGAGGCAGAACGAGTCAGCTGACAGTAAATAAAAAGGGATTCAGGAGACGTGAGCGAATTTAGAGCGTCAATTACGTCAACACATGCCGTCATCTCCAATCCGCCGTGGCAATGCAATGCAAATTCATCCACCGATCAAACTCACTCGCACCATACTTCAGATCCACTGAGTGATCCTCCGTACTGGTCTAACCACACTCCCACAGACTTACTCGTCGTCTTCGGCATCGTCCTGGTCAACCTTGAAGTATCGCAGAGCGTAGGTGTCCTTGGCGACAGCGACGACACTGGAGGTTAGCAGGATGCCATGTGGATGACTATGCGACCGTCCTCATGGCCATACTTGTCGCCGGGATCGATCTTTCAGGATGACGACACAGTGATGGGGAGCTAAGGGGATGGCGAGGGGTGCCCAGAAGATATCATCCGATGGAAGGGACAAAACAAAGGCAGGGATATACAGCAACTCACCGAAGAAAATTCTCGAGCATGTTCTTCTTCAGGTATTTCTTGGTCAAATACTTGAGGTATCGCTTAGAGAAGGGAATGTAAGCGGCGATGACAATCTTGTTCCCTGACAATTAGCATGGTAATCTCATCTTCACTTGACAACCATCACCGAGAAGACCTTCGGCGAGTCCGAGCGGGAAGGTACGGTAATCAGAATCCATGGAATCACACGTGATGTCATTGTGGGTGGAACGAGGGAGTTGTCGGAAGAAAGACATGAGACGGTCTGGGCATGAGAGTGGAAGGGAGGTTGGTGGAATGGGGCTTCGGTGGTAGACTAGCTCGAACTCACCTTCTCTGGTAATAACAACAGCTTCACCGAGCTGACCCGCTTTACCCTCTACCTTGATACGATCATGCAAGAACTTCTCGAACGAAGCTGCGTCGAAGACTCCATCGTTGACGGGGACAGAGTAGTCGATGAAGAATTTGTGGAGGGGCTTGCCCGTGACGGGTTTGACGGCGGTTTTGGGCTGTTGGAGAGATCGCATTGAGAGATCACACAGACATGAACCAGACGAGTGGACGGACGGGAAGGCGGAGGGACATGATGAGTAGAATGAGTCACAAGCGAAGGGAAAGTGGGTGAGGAATGATTCAACAGGTCGATAGGAAGAGTAGTGGAGAGAACGGAAGATGGGAGAAGAAGAACAATGTCAGCATATTTCTGAGCCACTGCATGAAAGAGCTCACCATGATCGTCTACAGAGTTCCTCTTGCTATGAGGGGTCCTGCAAAACTCGATGGAAGTAATCGAAATGGTAGGAAGAAGGATGGAGGATGGAATTTCACTAGCGAGAACAGCGTCGGAGTTTCGATCGGTCTATCGGAGATATGGCGAGATGGGAAAGACGTAGAGAGTGTGGCATTGTTCGGATGTGGCGCGGGGGTGAGTGTGGCATTTTTTCACTTTTGGCCGGGTGAGAAGCGCGCGCATCAAAGACCAGGATTCACGCGCACTCCCACGGCGGGATAGAAAGTGACCACACGGCGAGAGATCGGGGAGCATGACTGACCACATATGACCCGAAAGATCTTGGAACTTCCTCAGGACCAACGTGAAAGCAAGGAGTGTACGGTTCAGCTGGTGAAATCACACTGCTTTTGTTATGTGCACCTTGACCAACGATGGGAACATCGGTAGTGATCCTCGGGACGTTGTGAGAAAGCGGAAGACCTTTGGAGAGAAGAAAAGTTCCATAGACTATAGCCTGGGGTGGAAACCGTCTCCGATTGAGACTCAAAAACCTCAGATGACCATTCTCGGGGTATGAGATATTGTGATTCAACACTTAATAGGATATCAAAGTGGTAGTACATGTACGGATATATCATCACCAATGTGTCTCAGGCGCTCTCATATTTCTCCAGATGAGGTCGAGGGTATGAGGTCATATGTCAAGAGCTCTATTTCTGTGCCTCATGTATCCGTACCCTATTCTTGGGTGAGATACTGCCAGTAGTTTCTCGACTCTCCCCAGGATTTCTTTAAGACTGGTGCGCGGGCCCTCCCACTTTGTGACGAGGACCTCCGAGCGACTGGTTAAACATGGCTTGAATATATCCGAGTTGAGATCCAATGAGAAGGAGCGCGTTAGCTTATCTAGTATCGAAATGCACTGTTCTCGACTAACTTCTTGAGAGAACCCATCCCACTACTCACGAGGGTCTCCTGCACTAACACCCCTGCAAACCCACTCATGTATCTCGGTGCAGTGAAAATGGAGTCACTTAAATGTTCCAACTTCTCGGATAGCTCGTCATCGGTCTTTGACTTCTGGCTTCCATGGGGAAGCATGGGGAATTCCAACGGGATCTTGATGGAGGAGGACTCTCCTCTGCCTTTGACAAACATGCTCCTGTGACCCTGGTCACCTCTGATCTACGGAATCGTCGGTACGCATAGAGTTCAACACCTCTTACTCACATCAACTCTACTCTCAAGCTTACAAGCTGGCCCTGCAGAAGCAGTGATACGAAAGAACATGTCAATTGTCAAGGTCCGTGAAAGATACTTTATTTCTTCGGGAACCCATTTGGGTGTCTCGAGAACCAATTTGAATTTCGTTTCGGTCCTATCTCCGTCAATGCGAACAGGAAATTGGGTTGTCATTACTCTCACATATACTGTATGCAAGTGTTTATTGATGGGAAAAGGTAAGAGAAACGGTGAGAAATCGCCTTTACGGGTGGGGTACGAATGTAGTCCGGGCGTGTAGGAGCTTCACGTCTTTTCATACCTTCCTTGAGCATTTCTAACCCATCTTATACACTCTTCATACTTTCTCACACTCTGACATCATCTGAAAAGAGATCACAAACTATCATGATGGGCAGGACGAGAAGGTAGAGTGAGTCGGCTTACCAATCATCCTCTTCTACCTCCACCAGCCACATACTTTGACAACCATCCGAACCATGGCAGCAATTGTTCCTCGCCATGTTCAGTGTCTCAGATAATAAGTGAAGAACAGTGACATGTCCTTCTTGGCATACAATGAAAACGGGAAGAACAGGGTGTAGATCCAGGGTGGTGTTGCATCTGCATGGACGGATCTAGATGACAACTTTTCTCTGCATACAAACGACTTACCGTATCATGGTGTTGTACCTTTCCGTCGAGCTTGGGTTTGAGGTTTTAGAACAATTTGTCCGTTGACAATGTTGTAAGGCAATATAGCGGATCCACTGATGCATATGTATAAAGAGACAGATACGATGATAGTATGGTAAGGGCTTGAACCGCCTGAATTTGTCCGCCACTCGTTTGCGGGGACGTACAGGTGCAAGTATGCAATGTCTTATATTTTGACCTCCCTATATCAGCTACATTCGTCCCTCCAAAGCATCTCATTCTCCACTCATCAACAATGTTAAGGAAAGCGGGGCAACGGTCACCTCAAATCATCTTGTCTCCTGTCCACTCCAATTTCAAAAGACTTTCATTCCAGCCTCGCCTTTGATAGATCGCGGTTCCAACCAAAGACCAGAAACACAAGCATTGAATGACTAAGCAAGCAAACTGAGTGGTGTATTGACAGGAAGGCGAATGGGCATGATCCGGCCGTACGAGCATTCAGAGAAACTCAGAGCACTGCTTTGAGCGTGGGAAATGCAGTGCATGGGAACGAAACGAGAGTGATGCTTGAGATGTTTCCACGTCTCCTTTCAACAATGACGGAGAGCGATGGGATCGGTGTCTCTCGAGAAGCCAATGTAGAAGATACTTAAACATACTAACTCTGTTGAGTCTGCATCCTCATCTGATAATCTTAGACAAGTGACCATCTTTTGGAATGAGTCAGATGTTTCCTGTGGTTATTATCCCTGTTATACAATCATCTCCTATACCTGCTCATGCTTTGCTCGCCCCCAATTCCGGGGACTCGACACAGGGATCAATGGAGGCGGTCATCCAAACGCTAATTGACTACTTTCCACCGGTACAGGAGCAGTTGGACAAGCTCAGAAAAGACAAGACTTCAGGCGCTACTATTTCTGGTGGGAGAACTACCCCTGAAAATCATGAAGAAGACACGGAAGCAATGGACGTGCGGGAAACCATAGCAACTACCAGCTCTCCTCAATCCCAGCGGCGAACAGAGCTATGTGTTGAGCTCATTACTGCAGCCCCAGCACCCGACCAAGAGCCAACTGAGAGTTTGTGGGCGCGACTCAAAATTACCACCAAGACTCATCATGTGAGTTCTTGCGTGGACTGTTGATCAAGCTGACGATCAGGATAACACAACAAGTGAGAATCTCGCCGACAGGCAGAAGACCCACTCTAAGTATGTAGAGAGTTTTGCTGCTGTGTTCGGAAAGCCGTTTTCTCAAAGCTCCCGGAAGATGAACGAAGAACTCAAAACTTTCGAGGGCAGCAGGGGTGACCTTTTGGAGCACACACGTAGGGACGAGGCTGATGACCCACTCATATTTTCAGGGATTGTCAACTGTGAGACACTTGAGATGAGGCTGTTCGAAAGTAACAGGTACACTCCAATCAGGACCTTATTGAAAGAGGCTTATCAATTGTTGAAACTGAGAATTATCCCCAGTGTCACACTGGGTGCTTTTACAGACTCAAATGGAGTCCTACACACCTACCTCATTCCTCAGGGTGATATAGATACTATATCAAGACACATCAGTGAATCCAAGAAAGAGAGCTCATTACTACTCTATCTCGTTCATACTTGTCAATGACGGGAGACAAAAAGTGCACTCCTGACGTCTATAGCACTCCAGTCTGATATGTGTTACTTGTGTCGGATTCCAGCAGAGGTCGATTGCTGTTTCATGGCGTCATTGACCCATGCACGGTTGCGGCACTGATACTGGGTCTTCCAAAGCGGACTCCAGGCTTCCGCTCCACCTTACTAAGAGATTCCCACAACAAGTGAAGTAGCTGTGTTGTAGTTCATGGCATGAGCTCTTCCACGCCCAGAAAAGACTTGACCAGGGAGTGTTATGAGGTTACCACACTAATCATGTTTGTCTGAGTTGTTAGGACGTCTTCCAATCTCCGTCTCTCCTTGTGCAGCATGGAGGTGATAAGCATGCAAAGCGTTTGAGACATGTGCCACTTGACCCGAGATAGGTACTCCTAGATCAGGGCATGACGCTGACAGTACATGAATACAGTATCGTAAGAAGTATCAGTATAAATGATCTGCTTCCGTGCATTCTCAATAGCACTTCCCTGCCTCGGTACTTGAAGAGATCAAATGCTTTGTATCCTAATGTGTATAAACTAGTCGTGATTATTCAGAGGTCGTTGAGACTTTCACCTTAGCACAATTACTACCTAGCCTCCTGGACAGTCATGGCACAAGCCTCAAGAACTCATGTCAATTATACTGGCCAGTGCAAGAATTTTAAATCTGGCAAGTTGGAAAACTCTTCTCGCCTCTCAAGTGAGAGGGTCCTTCGGCTTCTCGAGAAATCTAGAAGCATTCGCGATCGCCGTCAGGTCTCTGTGATCATCATGGTAAGAGAAACTTTTAAGCCAAAGTCGGTATGCTACAACCTTGTTGCTCACATGGCTATAGTCCAAACATGGTGGGATTGGGTCAATCCAAGACTGGAGGCCACGCTCTAGATCCCACCATTCCGTATCTTCCTGACCGGGTATGGTCTTCACCGCCACATGTATGTTATTAAAGATTTCAGACAAGTGGGACAAGATAGGTTCGGCACCCTGGACCGATGATTCCTCAACAGCGTCCAAAACTAGCACTATAGAGACATGAGAGAAAGTTTCCCCAACTCTGGAACAGAACTTGTAGATGTGCTTGGCTGTTTCTTGGATCTCAGATGGCAAGTTGTCATCTGGCAGACTGACATCATTGACAGTGTAGTCGGATACAGTCACCTGCGGGAATGTGGAGAACGTTGTTTGCTGATAATTAGATGATAATACAGAAGGGAAAAAGAGCATGCATCAATTCTACAAGTCTCTATACTTATCACATTCCACTCACACGCAGTAAACCAGAGACGATCGAATAAAGTTCAGAGGATAAGTTGAACGGAGAAATATTCGACGGAAGGGGTAATAATCTAACGGCGGTTCGGCCGTCCTGGCCCGATTCTATCGGCTAACAAATATAGTATGGAGTGAAGGATCATCAGTGTTGTGCACAGATGCATCAACATGTCTCTCAAAATCTTCTTCCGTCCCATCATCACTATTGCCATGTACTACTGTATCAAGTCAATCCTGCTGGTGGTTTGTATCAGTGTAACCAATAAGTGGATTATGCCTGGGGTACTCCCCTATCATTCAGTGTTGGGTGAGGGACGGTTGTTTTGTTGCTGAACCCAAAGCAATCTCAGTCTTCTGATCGGTCGATCGTATCGTATGGAACCGAATTCCCAATGAATCATCACCACACATGATCCCTGCCGCGTCCGAAAGGGCGAGGACGATCTTCGCATGACGGTGCCTCTGAGCCAGAGTTCGATTATTCTGCGACTGTCCAAAAGAATACGGAGATGCTGGGTGCCGAATAGCGTTGATTAGTCGAATTACCTCCTTTATTTGTGGGAAAGGAGATTGGTTGATCTCTGTCGGAGAACCAGTTTCTGAGGGAGAGATATGGCGAGTCATATCCCCTCGCACACACCAGGCCTGGTCCCAGTGTCACAAATATACGACTGATGACAATGAAGCCACAATGGCGTGTCTCAAACAGTCTTGAAGGCAACAGTAAGTTAGAGTAGAGAGCTAGAATCAAAGATGACAATTGCTCAGAGAGGCAGAGAAAGAAACTGAGAGCTGGGACCACTATTTATAGACAAAATACCCCAAACTGATCCTAAAACTCCTTCCTCTCCTCTCCTACTTCTTGGGAAGAAATCCCGAGGAAAATGGGTATCAAAAACAACATTTCGGATGAGCTTACAGAAGGCTCTGAATCATCCTGGAAGCCCCCAAAAGAGATTTCTTCATCAAAGGTTGAATTCATGAAAAGGAACACGAATAAAGGATCCACAAAATGTGATCCTTTAATACCTGAAACTTCCCCATGCAGTCTTGATGTGCTCCAATCTCTCAGGGGGTTCCAAGGGTGTTTCTTAGGCGCCCACATTATGGAGATTTTGACCCAAAACTACCTGGTTCAGTCCCGCGGGTTCGGTACAGGTTTGAGGGGTTCGGATATAGGCTAAATATGCTTAGTAGAGTGGGTTTCCTTCTGGTTCTCTCAGTTGAGTCGTCTGCACTGCTGAAAGAGATGAAACCTCTGACCATTAGTGGGTACTCCTCATCACTAGTGTGTACTCTTCATCAGTGGTGTACACTTCTCAATCAGTAGCGGGTGTGCATTGATCAGTAGCGCGGTTTCCATATTCAAACATGTGTTTTCACAAGGCTGTCCTGACAACCAGTTGATCCTGTGATTGTCCCGGTGATGGATCATGTGATTGATCTGGTGATTGATCTGGTGAACCAGTTATTTGGTAACCAGGGAGTCATACTGACGTCCACTTAGGGCACAACCTGCCACAACACGTGGCCAGGAACACATAGGCCTCGGGGTTTCATTAACCCCGCATCCTCTGATTGCTCACTCTTCTCTTACATTGTCAATGTCATTGTTAGGGACACGGCCGGAGACGTGCACCTCCGGAGCTGCACGGACCTGATCGTTCCCAGCCGGAGATGGACCACTCCGGAGCTGAACACTCCTTTTAGCCATTCCCATTCAGAGAGACATCAATAACAGATCATCCACGCTGTACAAGACAGTGTTGGTAACTCCAAAGGGCAGATACTCAACTAAGACAAGTGTACGAGGTAACCATCAAAGTGCTGTTTATCATCACATGCTGTATCTGGCAAGAAGGTCAGCCAATATCCTGAACCAGGGGGGATTCCAATGGTGATGTATCATAGGTAATTGTTGCAGTGTTTGTAGATTTGAAGTTGTGGGGCCAGACCACCATGACTCCAAGAGTCCAGAAGATGGTACAACAGGATATATGTACTGTGATTTATGTATGTGGAGAGCTTGGGGCTCATAAGAGCAAAAATGCTCTGGCCGTGTCCGGACCCCTCTGGAGCTACATGGTTCTCTGGCCGGGTCCAAGAGGGGGGTTTTGAACCATGCAGCTCCGGAGGTGCACGTCTCCGGCCGTGTCCTCAACATCATTATTAGCTATACCATGTCATTTCCGCTCATTGTCCATCTTCAGACTATCAATGTCCAGGAGGATAATATGAGCCATAGGGATGCCAAGAAGACCCCTGGGAAGGATAGGGAGGCCAATATTGAGAGGGTAGAGGAGGGAGAGTAGGTGGAAGAGGGGGGGTGGTAAGTACCTCTCCTCAGGAGTATGAATGTGTCATAACCCTCGAATATCTGTAAATACCACGTGCATATCATCCACTCAAGTCCAGTCAACTTTACTCAAATCGTCTCAACTCGTTCTATCGTACGACATGTGGATCACCATTCAACCTTAATCACCCTCCCATCACTGAGTCAACCTGACTCGACATTGTATACATCAATCACGTCATCTATCGTCATCTATCGTCATCTGTCGTCATCTGTCGTCATCTGTCGTCATCCCAAGCTCTGGCCAACATGTACCAGGTTCCGTGTCCTCGGTTCCGCTCAGACCGGACGAACTGATAAGCGAGGGTACCTCGGGAGCAATATTAGCCGGTTGGCCGGTCGGCATCTATTTCTGTCTATGAACCCGTCCCAATCAACAAACAACAGAATCATCAATAATCGGTAATTAGCCATCAATTCCTTAATTACTAATTAGTGCCTTAATTAGCGATCAATTACGGGTACCTTAATTAGCGATCAATTACGGGTACCTTAATTAGCGATCAATTGCGGGTACCTTAATTAGCGATCACGCCACTGACGTCATAGGAGAGTACGTACGTCCGTCAAGGGTAGTACGACTCCCTTGGTTACCAAATAACTGGTTCGCTGGATCAATCACAGGATCAATCACAGGATCAATCACAGGATCAATCACAGGATCAATCACCGGGTCAACCACGGAATCAACCAGTCAACCGGTCGTCAGGATAGCCTTGTGAAAACACGTGTTTGAACATGGAAAACACGCTACTGATCAATACACACCCGCTACTGATGAAGAAGTGTACGCCACTGATGAAGAGTACACACTAGTGATGAGGAGTATGCACTGATGGTCAGAGGCTTCATCTCTTTCAGCAGTGCGAACGACTCAACTGAGAGAACCAGAAGGAAAACCACTCTACTGAGCATATTTGGCCTCTATTCAAACCTCTCGAACTTCTACCGAACCCGCAGGACTGAACCAGGTATTTTTGAGTCGAAATCTGCATAATGTGGGCGCCTAAGAAACACCCTTGGAACCCCCTGAGAGATTGGAGCACATCAAGACTGCATGGGGAAGTTTCAGGTATTAAAGGATCACATTTTGTGGATCCTTTATTCGTGTTTCTTTTCATGAATTCAACCTTTGATGAAGAGATCTCTTTTGGGGGCTTCCAGGATGATTCAGAGCCTTCTGTAAGGTCGTTTAAAATGCTGTTTTTGATACAGGGTTTCCTCAGGTTTTCCCCCCTGGAAGTAGGAGAGGAGAGGAAGGAGTTTTAGGCTCAGTTTGGAGGATTTTGTCTATAAATAGTGGTTCTAGCTCTCTGTTTGTTTCTCTGTCTCTCTGATCAATTGTCATCTTTGCCACCCACTTTCTACTCTAACTTAATTTGTTGCCTTTAAGACTGTTTGAGACACGCCATTGCGGCTTCATCATCATCAGTCGTATATTCGTGACAGTATCATTCTTGTATGTCGGTGCTTAGCTCCCATACCTGCAAGGCATAAGTCCCCAGTAATTCTCTAGTCTCTGGTTCATCTGTTCTAATGCCCGCCAAGGCATAATCTCTCAGTCTCTTGTTCTCGCAGCACTTCTATGTTCTGCATGGTTCGTCATAGTTCCTCATCGACCACCTTCAACAAAGTCGAGCGACTTCCGGCGCATTCCATAGGATGTCATAGTAGGACGTAGGTCAACACAGATATGGCATCGTAGGATATCAGTGGTTATCAGTGGGATGCAAGGCAATGCATGCAGGACAGTGCAGGACGGTTCAGAGCGCTCGTATTCCGCAGGTCTGCACAAGCCTCTGAAAAAGGCTGATTTGTCTATATAAACCCTATCTTGTACTTTGTAGTCTTC